>NC_030685.2:90557041-90665794 GCF_000004195.4 Xenopus tropicalis
ACTTCTGTCCTCTAACCCCATTATTGTTATCGTGCTCCTACTACCCCATTATGTTACCGTATCTCCTTCTACTTACGCCATTTATGTACCTGCCTCTACTTACCCCCATTATGTACCTACTGCTCTAGTTAACCCCCAATTTATGTACCTGATCTGGCCTTAATTTACCCCCATGTAATGTACCTAGTCTGCCCTTATTTAACCGCCATTTAGTCCTATCTGGCCCCTTAATTTACCCCCATTATTGTTATCCTATCTGCTCCTTATTTACTCCCCATTTATTGTGCCTATCTGCCCTTGATTAACCCCATTTATGTGCCTATCGCCTCATTTACCCCATTTCTGTACGTGCCTCTATTTTACACCATTGATGTATCCTATCTGCCTCTACTTGACCGCCCATTATGTCTATCTGCCCTATATTGTACCCCATGTATGTATCCTCACCTCTACTTACTGCCATTGATGTACTACCTCTACTTACACCCCATTATGTACCGTAATCTGCCTCTATTTACTCCCATGTTATGTACCTTCTGCCCTACACTGTACCCCCCCCCCCCCCAGATTGCCTTGTGCTCCTGCCCATTCTTACTTGCCCAGTTACCTGCCCTACTTGCCCTAACCCACCCTAAATGGGGGAATGGCAGAGAGCACTGAGTATTTGCTGTGTGATTAGGCTTATTCTGCCCCTCTCTGTGGGTTCTGCTATTGGCTAATGCCGGCGGCTCTGTATGTGCCCCTCCCTGGGCTGCTTGTATAGAGTGGGGCAGCACGGCTACTGGGGCATGTGGAACCTGATGCCCCACAAAAAATCTTTGGGTTCCAGTTCAGCCCAAATGCTCAGAAGTGCGCGGCTGTGGGTTCCAGGGGGGTGTGAGCCCCCGACAGTCTAACGTAAGGCTGGAGGCAGAGTCACATGGCCCCAGGCAGTGAGTTTAATGGCAGCACAGGAAGTGTTCCCGGCTGAGCCCTTTCTCAGGTGCACAGGTACAAAGCATTGTGGGACTAAATACCTTTTATGTGCAACAAAAACCCTTTCCCCAACCCGCCTCTTAGAAGTGACAGTGTCCGTTAGTGCCCTCTGTAACTCCACTATAGTCCATGCACGAATCACAATGCAGCGAGTAGGTCAGTACCGACAGTACCGACAGTTGGGAGAGGGGTACCGGGGGGCTTGGTCATTGGGGCACAGCAGGTACGGCTGCACCGGGGAATGGGGGAAATGGGGGCGGAACCTTCTGTTTGGGCTCAGTGGGTCCCTTTATACACAAACTGTGGCCCTTCTTTGTAGGGTTCTCCATATTCCTTTTCAATTTGTCCCTCCCCCTGTCCCTCCCCCTGTCCTCGTCTTCCCTGTCCCTCCCCCTGTCCCTGTGGGTTTGAGCCCAGAGTTCTGTAACATGGAGCTGTAGAACTTACACTCTCTGCACCTTGTGTTTGTGCTAATTGGTACCCACCTGTTATATATTGTACATTCTTCCTTACTTGTGTGCCAGAACATTCCTTCTCTGTATTTTTGTATGTTTATACATATGGGTAGTGGTGCCATAGTGTTCCCTTAGACAGTACAACGTATGTGGTACATGCTTATTGTGTGCCAGAAAGATGTCCTGCTTCTGTATATTTTGTATTTATACAGTTATTGGAGTAGGAGGGCCATAGTGTTTTTTCCTAGTACAGTAGCAGTATGGGGTTTCAGGCTATTGTGGCGCCAGAAGGTTCCCGTCTCTGTATGATTTGTATTTATTACATAATGGTAGGGTGGTGCCATACGTGGTTTCCCTTAGT
Source organism: Xenopus tropicalis (assembly GCF_000004195.4). NCBI lineage: Eukaryota > Metazoa > Chordata > Amphibia > Anura > Pipidae > Xenopus > Xenopus tropicalis. Next base: position 90,558,833 of record NC_030685.2, read on the forward strand.
ACAGTTACAGTATGGGGTACAGCTTATTGTGTGCGCAGAACATTTCCCTTCCTCTGTATATTGTATTTATACATAGGGTAGGAGGTGCATAGTGTCCCTTAGACAGTTACGTATGGGGTACAGCTGCTGTGCCCATAACTTCCTCTCTGTATATTTGTTTTACATATTGGGTAGGGGGGTGCCAATATGTGTTCCTTAGACGTACAGTATGGGGTACAGCTATTGCGTGTGCCCAGAACATTCCCCTCTCTGTATATTTGTTATTTATACATATGGGTAGGGTGGTGCCAAATAGTGTTTCGCCTTAGAGCAGTAAATATGCGGGGTACAGCTTATTGTGTGCCCAGCAACATCTCCCTCTTCTGTATATTTGTATTTATACATTATGGGTAGGGGTGCATAGTGCTTTCCCTGTACACAGTAGCAGTAGTGGGGGTAACAGCTTATTGTGTGCGCCAGAACAATTCCCTCTCTGTATATTTGGTATTATAAACAGTTATGGTAGGGGGTGCCATAGTGTTCTCTACACAGTTACATGTATGGGGTACAGCTATTGTGGTGCCCAGAACTCCTCTCTGTTATATTGTGTAATTTATGACATATGGTAGGGGGGGTGCCTAGGTGTTTCCCTTAGGACAGTACAATGGTTATGGGACGCTTATTGTGTCCCAAGAACATCGCTTGCTCTGTAATTTGTATTTATACTAATGGGTAGGGGTGCCATAGTGTTTCCCGTTAGACAGTCAGTAGTCCTTCCTGTTTGGAACCTCTGTGACCTATTCTCATGCCCGGGCACTGCCATGCCTGTGAGTGTGCCCTGTAGGTGAGCCTTGACGACACTGCAGAGACAGCACAATATGATAGAGAGAAGAGGGTTACAGAGAAGTTAAAGAACAGACAGTATTAGTGGAGAGAGAGAGGGGGTTATCAGAGAGAATAAGAGACAGACAGAATATGGAGAGAGAGAGGGGTTACAGAGAGATAGGAGAGACAGTACAGATATGGAGAGAGAGAGTGGCCTACCAGAGGATAAGGAGATCAGACATAGGATAGCGAGAGAGGGGTACATGAGAGATAAGAGACAGACAGATTATGGATAGAGAGATGGGGGTTAACAGAGCAGATAGCAGAAGACAGACATATAGATAGAGGAGATGGGGTTACAGAGAGATAAGAGACAGACAGATATGGATAGAGAGAGGGGTTACAGAGAGATAAGAGACAGACAGATATGGATAGAGAGAGGGGTTACAGAGAGATAAGAGACAGACAGATATGGATAGAGAGAGGGGTTACAGAGAGATAAGAGACAGACAGATATGGATAGATGAGATGGGGTTGACACGAGAGATAAGAGACAGACAGATATGGATAGAGAGAGAGGGGTTACAGAGAGATAAGAGACAGACAGAGACAGAGCTGTAGATGGATCTGTCTCTCTATTCTGGGTGCCCAGTTTGGGAGAGGGGGCAGTGCCCGTGGGTAACAGCAGAGGGCGCTGTGGCTCCAGTTAATCTAATTATGTCTGTGTATGAGAATCCTATTCCCTCCGGCGCCGTCAGATCTTCCTTATTCCTCTCCCCTCACTGCCGCCTGAGGCGCCGCTGCCATTGTCTGAAATAACCGGTCCCCGCCCCTCAATGGCTCATTATCGGCGGCTCTACCCGTCTCTCCCTTCCCTCCAACTGCCTTTCTGCAGAGAAGCTTTGAAGTTGTGTGAGCGCTGGTTCTGCTGGGCCCACTCTCTAACAGCCCCCCTGCACCCTAATAATGTCTGCTGGGCCCACTCTCTAACAGCCCCCCCTGCACCCCTAGATAAATGTCTGCTGGGCCCATCTCTCTAACAGCCCCCCCTGCACCTAATATGTCTGCTGGGCCCACTCTCTAATAACACGCCCCCCTGCACCCTAATAATGTCTGCTGGGCCCACTCTCTAACAGCCCCCCCTGCACCCTAATAATGCGCTGGCGCCCACCTCACTCTAAAGCCCCTCCTGGCAGCCCTAATGCAATGTCGATGGGCCACTCCTAACCAGCCTTCCCCTCAGCCCCTAATTAATTTCTGCTGGGTCCAAATCTCTAACGACCCATCCCTGTACCCTAATAATTCTGCTGGCCCACTCGTAACTGCACCGCCCTGCACCTACATAATGTTGCTGGGCCCACTCTCGCTAGTACTAGCCCCCCTGCACCCAAATGATCTGCTTGGGCCCCACTCCTAACAGCCCCCCCTTGCACCCTAATAATGTCTGCTGGCCACTCTCTAACAGCCCCTGCACCTAAATATGTCTGCGGTCCCACCTCTAAAACCCCCCCTGCGACCCTAATGAATGTCTTGCTGGCCAGCTCTCTAACAGCCCCCCTGCACCCTAATAATGTCTGCTGGTGCCACTGCTCTACGCAGCCCCCCTGTACCTAATAAGTCCTGCTGGCCCACTCTCGTAACAGCGCCCCCCTGGGCACCCTGAATAATGTCTTGGCTGGGGCCCACTTCTCTACACAGCCCCCCCCTGCACCCTAAAATGTCTGCTGGCCACTCCTAACGCCGCACCTGTCTCTCCTAATAATGTCTGCTGGGCCCACTCTCTAACAGCCCCCCCTGCACCCTAATAATGTCTGCTGGGCCCCAACTCTCAACAGCCCCACTGCACCCTTAATAAGTCTGCTGGCCCAACCTCAACAGCCCCTCCTGGCACCCCTAAAAGTGGTCTGCTGGCGCCACTCTCTAACACCCCCCTGCAGCCCTCATAATCTGCTGGGCCCACTCCTAGCACGCTCCTGTAGCCTAATAATGTCTGCTGGGCCCACTCTCTAGAGCAGCCCCCCCCTGCGACCCTAATATAATGTCTGCTGGGCCCACTCTCTACCACCCCCCCTGTACCTATATAATGTTTCCTACCTCTCTCCCTGCTGGGCATGTGATTGGCTGCTGTGGGTAATCTGCCCGGGGCCGTTGGGTAGCCCTTACTATTACCCTGTCTGCCCTCACCCTCTTCCTCCTCTCCTGGCTAGAACCCAGACTCGGCACGGGTAAAACGATAAGACGCCGTGGTGGACTCTGTGGTAACCATTGCTTGGCGTGCGTGGTTCTTTCTCGCTTCTCCGTGTGGTGCTCGTACTGGGCTCCGTGTTTGTGTATTACCAGCCCGACCATGGGTAAGTCGCTCCCCAGTGTGGGTAAGTGCCCCCCGTCAGTGTGGGTAAGTGCCCCCCAGTGGTGGTGAAGTGCCCCCCCAGTGTGGGTAAGTGCCCCCCCAGTGTGGGTAAGTGCCCCCCCAGTGTGGGTTAATGCGCCCCCGTCGGTGGGGTAAGTGCCCGTCCAGTGTGGGTAAGTGCCCCCCGTCGGTGTGGGTGAGTGCCCCCCGTCGGTGTGGGTGAGTGCCCCCCGTCGTGTGGGTAGTGCCCCCCTCGGTAGTGGGTGGAGTGCCCCCGTCGGTTGTGGTGAGTGCCCCCGTCGGTGTGGTGAGTTGTCCCCCCGGCGTCGTGTTTGGGTTGAGTGCCCCCTCCGTCAGTGTGGGTGAGTGCCCCCCGTCAGTGTGGGTGAGTGCCTGCCCCCCGTCCGTCAGTGTGGGTGAGTGCCCCCCCCCCGTCGGGTGGGTGAGTGCCCCCCCCGTCAGGTGGGTGAGTGCCCCCCCCCGTCAGTGTGGGTTGGTTGCTCCCCCGTTCAGTGGGGTGATGCGCCCCCGTCATGTGTGGTGAGTGCCCCCCCCGTCCAGTGTGGGTGATGCCCCGCGGCTGCCCCTCCCGATAAGTTGGGGGTCGGGACTATTCGCCAGAGGCCGATTTCCCGCGGCTGTTAATGCAGCATAACTCTCCGGTCTGACACCAATTTACTCCACATACTGCCTGGCCGGCCCCTCCCAAACCCAGAGCCGGGGGTGTCAGGGAATGTGGAGCAAACCCCAGCGGAGCCTATAAATAGCCGCTAATTGGCTGGTAGCGCCGGGATGGGGGGGCAGAGTCACAGGAACCCCCCCCCCAGTCTCCCCCTCATGAAAGGGATCTGTCCGGCCCTGGGGGGTAATTAGTGGGGAGACAGCGGCGCTTACTGGCACCGAACGAGCCCCCATCAATATTCATGCTGCGCTGACTGTATCCCTGCCAGCACTCACAAACCTGCCCCCCAGGCCACTCAACAGCCTTGCCCCCCAGCCACTCACAGCCTGCCCTCCCCCAGCACGTCACAGCCTGCCCCCCCACCAGACTGCTAGCCTGCCCCCCGCCACTCTATCAGCCCTGCCCCCCCCCACTCACTCACACTGCCCCCCCCAGCCACTCAACAGCTCTGCTCCCCCCTCAGCCACTCACGCCTGCTTCCCCCAGCCACTACAGCCGCCCCCCCAGCCACTCACAGTCCTCCCCCAGCACTCACAGCCTGCCGCCCCTCAGCCACTCACAGCCTGCCCGCCCAGCCACTCACAGCCTGCCCCCAGCCACTCACAGCCTCCTCCGCCCAGCCATCTCACACCTGCTCCCCCCACACCACGAGCCTGCCCCACCCAGCCACTCACAGCTCTCCCCCCAGCGCATCACAGCCTGCCCCCCTTCAGCCACTCCGCCTGCCCCCCGCACTCATTCAGCCCTGCCGCCCCCGAGCCACTCACAAGCCTGCCCCCACCACTCACAGCCTGCCTCCCGCCCAGTCCCACTCATCTGAGCCTGCCCCCCCCCACCACTCACAGCCTGCCCCCGCAGCCAGCTCACAGCCTGCCCCCTCCCAGCCACCACAGCCTGCTGCCCCCCAGCCACTCACCAGCCTGCTCCTCCACCTCGCCACTCAACGAGCCTGCCCCCCCAGCCTCTCGACAGCCTGCCCCCCCACGTCAACAGCCTGCCCCCAGCCACTCACGCCTGCCCCCCGCCCACTCACAGCTGCCCCCGCCACCACCCGCCCCCCCCCAGCACTTCCAGTCCTGCACCCCCCATGCACTCACAGCCTGCCCCTCCCAGCACTCACAGCCTGCCCCCCTAGCACTCACTGCCTGCCCCAGCCCTCCAGCCTGCCCCCAGCAACTCACAAGCTGCCGCCCCCAGCGACTCACAGCGTGCCCCCCACCACTTCACTCAGCCTGCCTCCCCCAGCCCACTCACACCTGCCCCCCAGCCACTCACAGCCTGCCCCCATCAGCCACTGCACAGCCTGCCCCCCCCCAGCCACGTCACAGCCTGCCTCCCCCAGCCACTCGCAGCCCTGCCCCCCCCAGCCATCGTCACAGCCTGCCCCCACCAGCCACTCAAGCTGCCCCCCCAGCCACTCACAGCCTGCCCCCGCCATCAGCACCTGCCCCCCAGCCACTCACAGCCTGCCCCACCACTCACAGCTGCCCCCCCAGCCACTCACATGCCTGCCCCTCTCGCAGCCACTCTCAGCCTTGCCCCCCCCCGCCACTACAGCGCCTGCCCCCCCATCCAGTACACACGCTGCCCCCCTGCCACTCAGCAAGCCTGATCCCCCAGCCACTTTCACAAGCCTGCCCCCCCAGCCACTCACAGCTGCCCCCCAGCCATCACAGCCGCCCCGCCACAGGCCACTCACAATGCCTGCCGATCCCCCAGCCGACTCACAGCCTGCCCCCGCCCAGCCTACTCATCAGCCTGCCGCCCCGCCTCACAGCTCCCCCGCCCAGCCACTCACAGCCTGCCCCCCCAGCCACTCACAGCCCTGCCCCCCCCCAGCCATCACAGGCGCCCCCCCCAGCCCACTCAACAAGCCTGCACGCTCCCTGCCTAGCCCACTCACTGAGCCTGCCCCCCTCAGCCACTCACAGGTCTGCCCCCCCCAGCACTCACAGACCTGCCCCCCCCAGCCACGTCACAGCCTGCCCCCCCCAGCCACTCACGAGCCTGCCCTCCCGATTCAGCCACTCAGCCTGCCCCCCCAGCCACTCACAGCCTGCCCTCCTCCCAGCCACTCACCAGCCTGCCCACTACCAGCGCTCACACGCCTGCCCTCCTCAGTCACCATCACGCAGCCTGCCCCCCCAGTCAGTCACAGCCTGCCCCCCCCACCACTCGACAGCCTGCCCCGCCCCCAGCCACTCACACCCTGCCCCCTCATACTCATCACCTGCCCCCTACCCAGTCCAGCTCCAGCCTGCACCAGCTCTCTGCCCTGTCCCCTCCCTGCGATCCCAACTGTACCCCCATCCGCCCCTCCCCATTGTGTATCCAGCTGCCCAGCATGCTCCTCCCTGCTGGAATCTGAGGGGGGGTGCAGATGTTACTCGTTTGTGCCCCTGAGCTGACATGTCTGACCCTTGCCACAGATGAGGCAAGTGGGCGCTCGCAGGGGGGCGGAGATGGGCGGGTTGCTACGGAGGAGAAGCCCAGTGGCCTGTCGGCTGATCGCCTCCTAACTACACGACGGGAAGATCGTTTTGCCTCCCCGAAGAGAGGAAATTGCCCACCCCTTAGCCCTGAATCCAATATAAGTGTGAGAAACAAAACATGCTGGTGTCCTTTGGTCTGTGGGGCATTTGGGGGGGGGGTTCCGGGCTAGTAGGGGCACAAGTGGGACACAGGGCAATTCATCCAGTTACATGACACAGACAGCGGGTCATGTGCACCATACAAGGGCGGGGCCTCAACTGCGAAGCAGAATAGATCGCCATGATGATACCCCTGCTGGCAAAGTGGGCAGTTGCACCCACTTATGGGCGCGGGTGTCCCAAATATTTCTTTCTTGTGTGCTGTCGTTATATGTGGGAGGGAAACACTATGGCACCTACCCATATGTAAATCCAGAATATCAGAGAAGGAATGTTCTGCGGCACACAATAAGCTGTCCCCATCGCTGTACTGTGCCTAAGGGAAACCAACTATGGCACCCCCTACTCTCATTGATGGTATAGAATACAGAAAACAGAGACGGAATGTCTGGGCACATACAATGAAGCTGTACCCCATACTGTAGCTGTCTAAGGGCGAATACACTCTGGCAGCCCACCTAACCCGTATGTTAAATACAAATAACAGGAGAGGGAAATGTTCTGGCATACAGCAACTAACCTTGAACGCCCAACTGTACTGTCTAAGGGAAACAACTATGGCACCCCCTAACCCATATGTATAAATATACAGAATATATCGGAGGGAAGTTCCTGGCACAGCTAATAAGCTGTACCCCCATATCTGTACTGTCCTAAGGGAAACACTATTGGCCGACCCCTACCCTATATGTATAAATAAAATTACAGAGAAGGGAATGTTCTGGGCACACCAATAAGCTGTACCGCCCATATATATTTCATTTGCGTATGCTGTCTAAGGGAAATCACTATGGCAGCCTCCTAGCCCATATGTATATAATACGAAATATACATGAAGAAGGAATTTCTGGGGCACACAATAAGGCCTGGTACCCCTAGTACTGTCTGTCTAAGCGGAAACAGCTAATGGCACCTCCTACCCATATGTATAGAATTTACAAATATATACAGAGAGGGAATGTTCTGGGCACACAATAAAGCTGTACCCATACTGTAACCTGTCTAAGGAAACACTATGGCCCCTACCCATTATGTTGATAAATACAAGATAGTACAGAGAAGGAATGCCTGGGCACACAAGTAACTGGTACCGCCATACTGTATCGTCTAAGGGGAAACACTAATGCAACCCTACCGCATATGTATACTACAAGAATTATACGAGATGGGAATTGTTCTGGCACACAATAAGCCTGTACGCCCATACTGAACTGTCTAAGAAACACTATGGACCCCCTATCCCATATGTATAAATATCAAATCATCAGAGAGGATCGTTGGGCACAGAATAACTGTACCCCCAGTACTGTATGTCTAAAGGGAAACACTATGGCACCCACCCCTAACCCATATTCTAAATACAAATCATACAGAGAAGGAATGTCTGGGCACCAAGCTGTACTCGCGCCATACTGTATGTCTGAAGGGAAAACACTATGGGCACCCCTACCCATATTGTATAATACAAATATATCAGAGAAAGGGAACTGTTCTGGCAACACAATAAGCTGTACCCCCATCGGTACTCTAAGGGAAGACACTATGGCACCCCCTAGCCCATATGTAATAAAGTACAAATATACAGGAGGAATGTCTGGGCATACATCAATAAAGCTGTACTCCCATACTTGTAGCTGTCTAAGGAAAACACTATGGCCACCCCCTACCCATATGTATAAATCAAAATATACAGAGAAGGAATGTTCTGGGCACACATAAGCTGTACCCCCCATACTGTACTGTCTAAGGGAAAACACTATGGCACCCCCTACCCATATGTATATAATACAAATATACAGAGAGGGAATTTCTGGGCAACACATAAAGCGTACCCCCATACTGTACCTGTCTTAAGGGAAACACTATTGGCACCGCCACCCATTATGTATAAATACAAATATACAGAGAGGATGTGTTCTGGCACACAATAAGCTGTACCCCATACTGTACTGTCTAAGGGAAACACTAATGGCACCCCCGTACCCATATGTATAAATAAAATATACAGAGAGGGAATGTTCTGGCACACAATAAGCTGTACCCCCATACTGTACTGTCTAAGGGAAACACTATGGCACCCCCTACCCATATGTATAAATACAAATATACAGAGAAGGAATGTTCTGGGCACACAATAAGCTGTACCCCCATACTGGCCTGTCTAAGGGAAACACTATGGCACCTCCTACCCATATGTATAAATACAAATATACAGAGAGGGAATGCTCTGGGCACACAATAAGCTGTACCCCCATACTGGCCTGTCTAAGGGAAACACTATGGCACCTCCTACCCATATGTATAAATACAAATATACAGAGAGGGAATGCTCTGGGCCTGGGGTGGGTTAGTTTGGGGGTGCCCCTGCCATATATGTGGGTGCAGTCTCTCCCGTGTGGCACAGAAGGGGTTAAGGAGGCGGACACATTTAGGGCAGTGGGGGTCCCAGGGGATGTCGGGGTGCAGATTCTCCCCCCAAACTAAGTCACATGACAGTTGCGCTTTCGGATCGGATTCCCAAGGACAAACTACACAATGGCAGGTACCGGGGCGCTGGGAGGGGAGTTGCCATGGTAACACCCAGCCATTCCTGTGCAGCCTCACTTAACCCCTTGTGCGCCGGGTCTCCCTTACCTGGAGCAGCCGAGTTCCCTTTGCGCCGTTTAACCCCCCCATTGCTGGAGGCCATTGCGGCTGAGCATCACTTAACCCCTTAGTGTCCCTGCCCGGAGTCCCCGCCTGACCCGCTGTACCTGCCCGGCGCTCTGTGCGGCTCTGCTGCCCCCCGGTGGCGGCCTGTGGGCGGTGCAGCTCGGTAGGGGGCAGCACATTCTCTCACTCTGCCCATGTCCGTCTGTGCCAGCGGGACCCACCCCTGCCCGGCTCAGGTAGGTACTGAGGGCTCTGCCCCGGGGGGGGTCCCACAAACTCCGCTCATTCCTTATACCCCCCCCCAAACCTGATAGTTCTGCCCTTGCTGAGGGCACAAAGTGCCTGATGTTCCGCTCCTCTCTGCACCATTATATTCTGCGGAGCAGCGGGGCGGATGGGGCTGTGAGTGTCCGGGACTGGGGGGGGGGTTAGCGGCGGATCCTTCCCTGTCCCCCCGGTACCTGCGGAACCTTCCTGCGCGGCTTCTACTCCGGCTCCGCACTCTCAGCATCGGGGGGAAAGCTCTGCCCCGTCCTGCGCGCCCCCCTGCACTGAACTTACGGAATGCTCTGCACTTGTGCTCTGCAGGAATAATACTCTGAGTGAGATGCTCTGCAGGAATAATACTCTGTGTGTGATGCTCTGCAGGAATAATACTCTGTGTGTGAGATGCTCTGCAGGAATAATACTCTGAGTGAGATGCTCTGCAGGAATAATACTCTGTGTGTGATGCTCTGCAGGAATAATACTCTGTGTGTGAGATGCTCTGCAGGAATAATACTCTGAGTGAGATGCTCTGCAGGAATAATACTCTGAGTGAGATGCTCTGCAGGAATAATACTCTGAGTGAGATGCTCTGCAGGAATAATACTCTGTGTGTGGGATGCTCTGCAGGAATAATACTCTGTGTGTGAGATGCTCTGCAGGAATAATACTCTGTGTGTGAGATGCTCTGCAGGAATAATACTCTGTGTGTGAGATGCTCTGCAGGAATAATACTCTGTGTGTGAGATGCTCTGCAGGAATAATACTCTGTGTGTGAGATGCTCTGCAGGAATAATACTCTGAGTGAGATGCTCTGCAGTAATAATACTCTGAGTGAGATGCTCTGCAGTAATAATGCTCTGTGTGTGAGATGCTCTGCAGCAATAATACTCTGAGTGAGATGCTCTGCAGGAATAATACTCTGAGTGAGATGCTCTGCAGTAATAATGCTCTGTGTGTGAGATGCTCTGCAGCAATAATACTCTGAGTGAGATGCTCTGCAGTAATAATACTCTGAGTGAGATGCTCTGCAGTAATAATGCTCTGTGTGTGAGATGCTCTGCAGCAATAATACTCTGAGTGAGATGCTCTGCAGGAATAATGCTCTGTGTGTGAGATGCTCTGCAGCAATAATGCTCTGAGTGAGATGCTCTGCAGGAATAATGCTCTGTGTGTGAGATGCTCTGCAGGAATAATGCTCTGAGTGAGATGCTCTGCAGTAATAATGCTCTGTGTGTGAGATGCTCTGCAGGAATAATGCTCTGAGTGAGATGCTCTGCAGTAATAATGCTCTGTGTGTGAGATGCTCTGCAGCAATAATGCTCTGAGTGAAATGCTCTGCAGTAATAATGCTCTGAGTGAGATGCTCTGCAGTAATAATGCTCTGAGTGAGATGCTCTGCAGTAATAATGCTCTGAGTGAGATGCTCTGCAGAAATAATGCTCTGTGTGAAATACTCTGCAGTAATAATGCTCTGTGTGCGATGCTCTGCAGTAATAATGCTCTGTGTGTGAGATGCTCTGCAGAAATAATGCTCTGTGTGAAATGCTCTGCAGTAATAATGCTCTGAGTGAAATGCTCTGCAGTAATAATGCTCTGTGTGAAATACTCTGCAGTAATAATGCTCTGTGTGCGATGCTCTGCAGTAATAATGCTCTGTGTGTGAGATGCTCTGCAGAAATAATGCTCTGAGTGAAATGCTCTGCAGTAATAATGCTCTGAGTGAGATGCTCTGCAGTAATAATGCTCTGAGTGAGATGCTCTGCAGTAATAATGCTCTGAGTGAGATGCTCTGCAGTAATAATGCTCTGTGTGTGAGATGCTCTGCAGAAATAATGCTGAGTGAAATGCTCTGCAGTAATAATGCTCTGTGTGTGAGATGCTCTGCAGAAATAATGCTCTGAGTGAAATGCTCTGCAGTAATAATGCTCTGAGTGAGATGCTCTGCAGTAATAATGCTCTGTGTGTGAGATGCTCTGCAGGAATAATGCTCTGAGTGAGATGCTCTGCAGCAATAATGCTCTGAGTGAAATGCTCTGCAGTAATAATGCTCTGAGTGAGATGCTCTGCAGTAATAATGCTCTGAGTGAGATGCTCTGCAGAAATAATGCTCTGTGTGAAATACTCTGCAGTAATAATGCTCTGTGTGCGATGCTCTGCAGTAATAATGCTCTGAGTGAAATGCTCTGCAGTAATAATGCTCTGAGTGAGATGCTCTGCAGTAATAATGCTCTGAGTGAGATGCTCTGCAGAAATAATGCTCTGTGTGAAATACTCTGCAGTAATAATGCTCTGTGTGCGATGCTCTGCAGTAATAATGCTCTGTGTGTGTGAGATGCTCTGCAGAAATAATGCTCTGAGTGAGATGCTCTGCAGAAATAATGCTCTGTGTGAAATACTCTGCAGTAATAATGCTCTGTGTGCGATGCTCTGCAGTAATAATGCTCTGTGTGTGAGATGCTCTGCAGTAATAATGCTCTGAGTGAGATGCTCTGCAGTAATAATGCTCTGAGTGAGATGCTCTGCAGTAATAATGCTCTGAGTGAGATGCTCTGCAGTAATAATGCTCTGAGTGAGATGCTCTGCAGTAATAATGCTCTGAGTGAGATGCTCTGCAGCAATAATGCTCTGAGTGAAATGCTCTGCATTAATAATGCTCTGAGTGAGATGCTCTGCAGGAATAATGCTCTGAGTGAGATGCTCTGCAGTAATAATGCTCTGAGTGAAATGCTCTGCAGTAATAATTCTCTGGGTGTGAGATGCTCTGCAGTAATAATGCTCTGCGTTAGATGCTCTGCAGTAATAATGCTCTGTGTGTGAGATGCTCTGCAGTAATAATGCTCTGTGTGTGAGATGCTCTGCAGTAATAATGCTCTGTGTGTGAGATGCTCTGCAGTAATAATGCCCTGTGTGTGAGATGCTCTGCAGTAATAATGCTCTGAGTGAGATGCTCTGCAGGAATAATGCTCTGTGTGTGAGATGCTCTGCAGTAATAATGCTCTGTGTGTGAGATGCTCTGCAGTAATAATGCTCTGAGTGAGATGCTCTGCAGTAATAATGCTCTGAGTGAGATGCTCTGCAGTAATAATGCTCTGAGTGAGATGCTCTGCAGTAATAATGCTCTGAGTGAAATGCTCTGCAGTAATAATGCTCTGAGTGAGATGCTCTGCAGGAATAATGCTCTGTGTGTGAGATGCTCTGCAGTAATAATGCTCTGCAGTAATAATGCTCTGAGTGAGATGCTCTGCAGTAATAATGCTCTGCAGTAATAATGCTCTGAGTGAGATGCTCTGCAGTAATAATGCTCTGCAGTAATAATGCTCTGAGTGAGATGCTCTGCAGAAATAATGCTCTGTGTGAAATACTCTGCAGTAATAATGCTCTGTGTGAAATACTCTGCAGTAATAATGCTCTGTGTGTGAGATGCTCTGCAGTAATAATGCTCTGTGTGTGAGATGCTCTGCAGTAATAATGCTCTGAGTGAAATGCTCTGCAGTAATAATGCTCTGAGTGAGATGCTCTGCAGTGATAATGCTCTGCGTTAGATGCTCTGCAGTAATAATGCTCTGTGTGTGAGATGCTCTGCAGTAATAATGCTCTGAGTGAGATGCTCTGCAGTAATAAAGCTCTGCGTTAGATGCTCTGCAGTAATAATGCTCTGAGTGAGATGCTCTGCAGTAATAATGCTCTGAGTGAGATGCTCTGCAGTAATAATGCTCTGAGTGAAATGCTCTGCAGTAATAATGCTCTGAGTGAGATGCTCTGCAGTAATAATGCTCTGAGTGAAATGCTCTGCAGTAATAATGCTCTGCGTTAGATGCTCTGCAGTAATAATGCTCTGTGTGTGAGATGCTCTGCATTAATAAGGCTCTCTGTGTGAGATGCTCTGCAGGAATAATGCTCTGAGTGAGATGCTCTGCAGTAATAATGCTCTGTGTGTGAGATGCTCTGCAGTAATAATTAATGCTCTGGGTGTGAGATGCTCTGCAGTAATAATGCTCTGAGTGAGATGCTCTGCAGTAATAATGCTCTGTGTGTGAAATGCTCTGCAGTAATAATGCTCTGCGGTAGATGCTCTGCAGTAATAATGCTCTGAGTGTGAGATGCTCTGCAGTAATAATGCTCTGTGTGTGAGATGCTCTGCAGTAATAATGCTCTGAGTGAGATGCTCTGCAGTAATAATGCTCTGAGTGAGATGCTCTGCAGTAATAATGCTCTGAGTGAAATGCTCTGCAGTAATAATGCTCTGAGTGAGATGCTCTGCAGGAATAATGCTCTGTGTGTGAGATGCTCTGCAGTAATAATGCTCTGAGTGAGATGCTCTGCAGTAATAATGCTCTGAGTGAGATGCTCTGCAGTAATAATGCTCTGCAGTAATAATGCTCTGAGTGAGATGCTCTGAAGAAATAATGCTCTGTGTGAAATACTCTGCAGTAATAATGCTCTGTGTGAGAGATGCTCTGCAGTAATAATGCTCTGAGTGAAATGCTCTGCAGTAATAATGCTCTGAGTGAGATGCTCTGCAGTAATAATGCTCTGAGTGAGATGCTCTGCAGTAATAATGCTCTGAGTTAAATGCTCTGCAGTAATAATGCACTGTGTGTGAAATGCTCTGCAGTAATAATGCTCTGAGTGAAATGCTCTGCAGTAATAATGCTCTGTGTGTGAGATGCTCTGCAGTAATAATGCTCTGTGTGTGAGATGCTCTGCAGTAATAATGCTCTGCGGTAGATGCTCTGCAGTAATAATGCTCTGTGTGTGAGATGCTCTGCAGTAATAATGTTCTGAGTGAGATGCTCTGCAGTAATAATGCTCTGAGTGAGATGCTCTGCAGTAATAATGCTCTGAGTGAGATGCTCTGCAGTAATAATGCTCTGTGTGTGAAATGCTCTGCAGTAATAATGCTCTGAGTGAAATGCTCTGCAGTAATAATGCTCTGTGTGTGAGATGCTCTGCAGTAATAATGCTCTGAGTGAGATGCTCTGCAGTAATAATGCTCTGAGTGAGATGCTCTGCAGTAATAATGCTCTGAGTGAGATGCTCTGCAGTAATAATGCTCTGTGTGTGAGATGCTCTGCAGTAATAATGCTCTGAGTGAGATGCTCTGCAGTCATAATGCTCTGAGTGAGATGCTCTGCAGTAATAATGCTCTGAGTGAGATGCTCTGCAGTAATAATGCTCTGTGTGAAATGCTCTGCAGTAATAATGCTCTGAGTGAAATGCTCTGCAGTAATAATGCTCTGTGTGTGAGATGCTCTGCAGTAATAATGCTCTGAGTGAGATGCTCTGCAGTAATAATGCTCTGAGTGAGATGCTCTGCAGTAATAATGCTCTGGGTGTGAGATGCTCTGCAGTAATAATACTCTGTGTGTGAGATGCTCTGCAGTAATAATGCTCTGGGTGAGATGCTCTGCAGTAATAATGCTCTGGGTGTGAGATGATCTGCAGTAATAATGCTCTGTGTGTGAGATGCTCTGCAGTAATAATGCTCTGAGTGAAATGCTCTGCAGTAATAATGCTCTGGGTGTGAGATGCTCTGCAGTAATAATACTCTGTGTGTGAGATGCTCTGCAGTAATAATGCTCTGGGTGAGATGCTCTGCAGTAATAATGCTCTGTGTGTGAGATGATCTGCAGTAATAATGCTCTGTGTGTGAGATGCTCTGCAGTAATAATGCTCTGAGTGAGATGCTCTGCAGCAATAATGCTCTGGGTGTGAGATGCTCTGCAGTAATAATGCTCTTTGTGAAATGCTCTGCAGTAATAATGCTCTTTGTGAAATGCTCTGCAGTAATAATGCTCTTTGTGAAATGCTCTGCAGTAATAATGCTCTGGGTGAGATGCTCTGCAGTAATAATGCTCTGAGTGAGATGCTCTGCAGTAATAATGCTCTGTGTGTGAGATGCTCTGCAGTAATAATACTCTGTGTGTGAGATGCTCTGCAGTTATAATGCTCTGGGTGTGAGATGCTCTGCAGTAATAATGCTCTGGGTGTGAAATGCTCTGCAGTAATAATGCTCTGTGTGTGAGATGCTCTGCAGTAATAATGCTCTGAGTGAGATGCTCTGCAGTAATAATGCTCTAAGTGAGATGCTCTGTAGTAATAATACTCTGTGTGTGAGATGCTCTGCAGTAATAATGCTCTGTGTGTGAGATGCTCTGCAGTAATAATGCTCTGTGTGTGAGATGCTCTGCAGTAATAATACTCTGTGTGTGAGATGCTCTGCAGTAATAATGCTCTGAATGAGATGCTCTGCAGTAATAATGCTCTGAGTGAGATGCTCTGCAGTAATAATGCTCTGTGTGTGAGATGCTCTGCAGTAATAATGCTCTGAGTGAGATGCTCTGCAGTAATAATGCTCTGTGTGAGATGCTCTGCAGTAATAATGCTCTGAGTGAGATGCTCTGCAGTAATAATGCTCTGAGTGAGATGCTCTGCAGTAATAATACTCTGTGTGTGAGATAATCTGCAGTAATAATGCTCTAGGTGAGATGCTCTGCAGAAATAATGCTCTGTGTGTGAGATGCTCTGCAGTAATAATGCTCTGAGTGAGATGCTCTGCAGTAATAATGCTCTAAGTGAGATGCTCTGTAGTAATAATACTCTGTGTGTGAGATGCTCTGCAGTAATAATGCTCTGTGTGTGAGATGCTCTGCAGTAATAATACTCTGTGTGTGAGATGCTCTGCAGTAATAATGCTCTGAATGAGATGCTCTGCAGTAATAATGCTCTGAGTGAGATGCTCTGCAGTAATAATGCTCTGTGTGTGAGATGCTCTGCAGTAATAATGCTCTGAGTGAGATGCTCTGCAGTAATAATGCTCTGTGTGAGATGCTCTGCAGTAATAATGCTCTGAGTGAGATGCTCTGCAGTAATAATGCTCTGAGTGAGATGCTCTGCAGTAATAATACTCTGTGTGTGAGATGCTCTGCAGTAATAATGCTCTGTGTGAGATGCTCTGCAGTCATAATGCTCTGTGTGTGAGATGCTCTGCAGTAATAATGCTCTGTGTGTGAGATGCTCTGCAGTAATAATGCTCTGTGTGTGAGATGCTCTGCAGTAATAATGCTCTGTGTGAGATGCTCTGCAGTCATAATGCTCTGTGTGTGAGATGCTCTGCAGTAATAATGCTCTGTGTGTGAGATGCTCTGCAGTAATAATGCTCTGAGTGAGATGCTCTGCAGTAATAATGCTCTGTGTGTGAGATGCTCTGCAGTAATAATGCTCTGTGTGTGAGATGCTCTGCAGTAATAATGCTCTGTGTGTGAGATGCTCTGCAGTCATAATGCTCTGTGTGTGAGATGCTCTGCAGTCATAATGCTCTGTGTGTGAGATGCTCTGCAGTAATAATGCTCTGTGTGTGAGATGCTCTGCAGTAATAATGCTCTGTGTGAGATGCTCTGCAGTCATAATGCTCTGTGTGTGAGATGCTCTGCAGTAATAATGCTCTGTGTGTGAGATGCTCTGCAGTCATAATGCTCTGAGTGAGATGCTCTGCAGTAATAATGCTCTGAGTGAGATGCTCTGCAGTAATAATGCTCTGAGTGAGATGCTCTGCAGTAATAATGCTCTGTGTGAGATGCTCTGCAGTAATAATGCTCTAAGTGAGATGCTCTGCAGTAATAATGCTCTGTGTGAGATGCTCTGCAGTAATAATGCTCTGAGTGAGATGCTCTGCAGTAATAATGCTCTGAGTGAGATGCTCTGCAGTAATAATGCTCTGTGTGAGATGCTCTGCAGTAATAATGCTCTGAGTGAGATGCTCTGCAGTAATAATGCTCTGAGTGAGATGCTCTGCAGTAATAATGCTCTGTGTGAGATGCTCTGCAGTAATAATGCTCTAAGTGAGATGCTCTGCAGTAATAATGCTCTGTGTGTGAGATGCTCTGCAGTAATAATGCTCTGAGTGAGATGCTCTGCAGTAATAATGCTCTGTGTGTGAGATGCTCTGCAGTAATAATGCTCTCTGTGTGAGATGCTCTGCAGTCATAATGCTCTGTGTGTGAGATGCTCTGCAGTAATAATGCTCTGAGTGAGATGCTCTGCAGTAATAATGCTCTGAGTGAGATGCTCTGCAGTAATAATGCTCTGAGTGAGATGCTCTGCAGTAATAATGCTCTGAGTGAGATGCTCTGCAGTAATAATGCTCTAAGTGAGATGCTCTGCAGTAATAATGCTCTGTGTGTGAGATGCTCTGCAGTAATAATGCTCTGAGTGAGATGCTCTGCAGTAATAATGCTCTGTGTGAGATGCTCTGCAGTAATAATGCTCTAAGTGAGATGCTCTGCAGTAATAATGCTCTGTGTGTGAGATGCTCTGCAGTAATAATGCTCTGAGTGAGATGCTCTGCAGTAATAATGCTCTGTGTGTGAGATGCTCTGCAGTAATAATGCTCTCTGTGTGAGATGCTCTGCAGTCATAATGCTCTGTGTGTGAGATGCTCTGCAGTCATAATGCTCTGTGTGTGAGATGCTCTGCAGTAATAATGCTCTGAGTGAGATGCTCTGCAGTAATAATGCTCTGAGTGAGATGCTCTGCAGTAATAATGCTCTGAGTGAGATGCTCTGCAGTAATAATGCTCTGTGTGAGATGCTCTGCAGTAATAATGCTCTAAGTGAGATGCTCTGCAGTAATAATACTCTGTGTGAGATGCTCTGCAGTAATAATGCTCCGAGTGAGATGCTCTGCAGTAATAATGCTCTGAGTGAGATGCTCTGCAGTAATAATGCTCTGTGTGAGATGCTCTGCAGTAATAATGCTCTAAGTGAGATGCTCTGCAGTAATAATGCTCTGTGTGTGAGATGCTCTGCAGTAATAATGCTCTGAGTGAGATGATCTGCAGTAATAATGCTCTGAGTGAGATGCTCTGCAGTAATAATGCTCTAAGTGAGATGCTCTGCAGTAATAATGCTCTGAGTGAGATGCTCTGCAGTAATAATACTCTGAGTGAGATGCTCTGCAGTAATAATGCTCCGAGTTAAATGCTCTGCAGTAATAATGCTCTGAGTGAGATGCTCTGCAGTAATAATGCTCTGTGTGTGAGATGCTCTGCAGTAATAATGCTCTAAGTGAGATGCTCTGCAGTAATAATGCTCTGAGTGAGATGCTCTGCAGTAATAATACTCTGAGTGAGATGCTCTGCAGTAATAATGCTCTGAGTGAGATGCTCTGCAGTAATAATGCTCTGTGTGAGATGCTCTGCAGTAATAATGCTCTAAGTGAGATGCTCTGCAGTAATAATGCTCTGTGTGTGAGATGCTCTGCAGTAATAATGCTCTAAGTGAGATGCTCTGCAGTAATAATACTCTGTGTGAGATGTTCTGCAGTAATAATGCTCCGAGTGAGATGCTCTGCAGTAATAATGCTCTGAGTGAGATGCTCTGCAGTAATAATGCTCTGTGTGAGATGCTCTGCAGTAATAATGCTCTAAGTGAGATGCTCTGCAGTAATAATGCTCTGTGTGTGAGATGCTCTGCAGTAATAATGCTCTGAGTGAGATGATCTGCAGTAATAATGCTCTGAGTGAGATGCTCTGCAGTAATAATGCTCTAAGTGAGATGCTCTGCAGTAATAATGCTCTGAGTGAGATGCTCTGCAGTAATAATACTCTGAGTGAGATGCTCTGCAGTAATAATGCTCCGAGTTAAATGCTCTGCAGTAATAATGCTCTGAGTGAGATGCTCTGCAGTAATAATGCTCTGTGTGTGAGATGCTCTGCAGTAATAATGCTCTAAGTGAGATGCTCTGCAGTAATAATACTCTGTGTGAGATGCTCTGCAGTAATAATGCTCCGAGTGAGATGCTCTGCAGTAATAATGCTCTGAGTGAGATGCTCTGCAGTAATAATGCTCTGTGTGAGATGCTCTGCAGTAATAATGCTCTAAGTGAGATGCTCTGCAGTAATAATGCTCTGTGTGTGAGATGCTCTGCAGTAATAATGCTCTGAGTGAGATGATCTGCAGTAATAATGCTCTGAGTGAGATGCTCTGCAGTAATAATGCTCTGTGTGAGATGCTCTGCAGTAATAATGCTCTGAGTGAGATGCTCTGCAGTAATAATACTCTGAGTGAGATGCTCTGCAGTAATAATGCTCCGAGTTAAATGCTCTGCAGTAATAATGCTCTGAGTGAGATGCTCTGCAGTAATAATGCTCTGTGTGTGAGATGCTCTGCAGTAATAATGCTCTAAGTGAGATGCTCTGCAGTAATAATACTCTGTGTGAGATGCTCTGCAGTAATAATGCTCCGAGTGAGATGCTCTGCAGTAATAATGCTCTGAGTGAGATGCTCTGCAGTAATAATGCTCTGTGTGAGATGCTCTGCAGTAATAATGCTCTAAGTGAGATGCTCTGCAGTAATAATGCTCTGTGTGTGAGATGCTCTGCAGTAATAATGCTCTGAGTGAGATGATCTGCAGTAATAATGCTCTGAGTGAGATGCTCTGCAGTAATAATGCTCTAAGTGAGATGCTCTGCAGTAATAATGCTCTGAGTGAGATGCTCTGCAGTAATAATACTCTGAGTGAGATGCTCTGCAGTAATAATGCTCCGAATTAAATGCTCTGCAGTAATAATGCTCTGAGTGAGATGCTCTGCAGTAATAATGCTCCGAGTGAGATGCTCTGCAGTAATAATGCTCTGAGTGAGATGCTCTGCAGTAATAATGCTCTGTGTGAGATGCTCTGCAGTAATAATGCTCTAAGTGAGATGCTCTGCAGTAATAATGCTCTGTGTGTGAGATGCTCTGCAGTAATAATGCTCTGAGTGAGATGATCTGCAGTAATAATGCTCTGAGTGAGATGCTCTGCAGTAATAATGCTCTGCTCTAAGTGAGTATGCTCTGCAGTAATAATGCTCTGAGTGAGATGCTCTGCAGTAATAATACTCTGAGTGAGATGCTCTGCAGTAATAATGCTCCGAGTTAAATGCTCTGCAGTAATAATGCTCTGAGTGAGATGCTCTGCAGTAATAATGCTCCGAGTTAAATGCTCTGCAGTAATAATGCTCTGAGTGAGATGCTCTGCAGTAATAATGCTCCGAGTTAAATGCTCTGCAGTAATAATGCTCTGAGTGAGATGCTCTGCAGTAATAATGCTCTGAGTGAGATGCTCTGCAGTAATAATGCTCTGGGTGTGAGATGCTCTGCAGGGGGATGAGAGAGACAGACTGTGTCCCATTGACACTAATTGGCCCCTAGAGATTCAGGAGAATCAGAGAGAGGAGCGGAGGCGCCAGAGACGCAAATAATTACTGCCCCCGGGAATAGTAACTGCTCTGTCTGTGGCCCCACCCCTTCCTCACCTGACTTGCCACGGTAGGAGGTGCCATAGTGTTTCCCTTAGACAGTACAGTATGGGGGTACAGCTTATTGTGTGCCCAGAACATTCCTTCTCTGTATATTTGTATTTATACATATGGGTAGGGGGTGCCATAGTGTTTCCCTTAGACAGTACAGTATGGGGGTACAGCTTATTGTGTGCCCAGAACATTCCCTCTCTGTATATTTGTATTTATACATATGGGTAGGAGGTGCCATAGTGTTTCCCTTAGACAGTACAGTATGGGGGTACAGCTTATTGTGTGCCCAGAACATTCCCTCTCTGTATATTTGTATTTATACATATGGGTAGGGGGTGCCATAGTGTTTCCCTTAGACAGTACAGTATGGGGGTACAGCTTATTGTGTGCCCAGAACATTCCCTCTCTGTATATTTGTATTTATACATATGGGTAGGGGGTGCCATAGTGTTTCCCTTAGACAGTACAGTATGGGGGTACAGCTTATTGTGTGCCCAGAACATTCCCTCTCTGTATATTTGTATTTATACATATGGGTAGGAGGTGCCATAGTGTTTCCCTTAGACAGTACAGTATGGGGGTACAGCTTATTGTGTGCCCAGAACATTCCCTCTCTGTATATTTGTATTTATACATATGGGTAGGGGGTGCCATAGTGTTTCCCTTAGACAGTACAGTATGGGGGTACAGCTTATTGTGTGCCCAGAACATTCCCTCTCTGTATATTTGTATTTATACATATGGGTAGGGGGTGCCATAGTGTTTCCCTTAGACAGTACAGTATGGGGGTACAGCTTATTGTGTGCCCAGAACATTCCCTCTCTGTATATTTGTATTTATACATATGGGTAGGGGGTGCCATAGTGTTTCCCTTAGACAGTACAGTATGGGGGTACAGCTTATTGTGTGCCCAGAGCATTCCCTCTCTGTATATTTGTATTTATACATATGGGTAGGGGGTGCCATAGTGTTTCCCTTAGACAGTACAGTATGGGGGTACAGCTTATTGTGTGCCCAGAACATTCCCTCTCTGTATATTTGTATTTATACATATGGGTAGGGGGTGCCATAGTGTTTCCCTTAGACAGAACAGTATGGGGGTACAGCTTATTGTGTGCCCAGAACATTCCCTCTCTGTATATTTGTATTTATACATATGGGTAGGGGGTGCCATAGTGTTTCCCTTAGACAGTACAGTATGGGGGTACAGCTTATTGTGTGCCCAGAACATTCCCTCTCTGTATATTTGTATTTATACATATGGGTAGGGGGTGCCATAGTGTTTCCCTTAGACAATACAGTATGGGGGTACAGCTTATTGTGTGCCCAGAACATTCCCTCTCTGTATATTTGTATTTATACATATGGGTAGGGGGTGCCATAGTGTTTCCCTTAGACAGTACAGTATGGGGGTACAGCTTATTGTGTGCCCAGAACATTCCCTCTCTGTATATTTGTATTTATACATATGGGTAGGGGGTGCCATAGTGTTTCCCTTAGACAGTACAGTATGGGGGTACAGCTTATTGTGTGCCCAGAACATTCCTTCTCTATATATCTGTATTTATACATATAGGGGGTAGGTGCCCGCAGTCTGACTGATGCCCTTTCTGCCCCACAGGTGGCGCCATGCCATTCGGGTGCATCACCGCTCGGAGTGACAAATCCTACAACTGCTTCTCTGACATCACAGACAAGTATGACATCGGGGAGCTCCTGTGCGCGTGAGTTTGGTCACTTTAGGGGCCGCAGCAGCTAAATACCCTGGGGCACATGGGGGGACTGTTTGTGCCACGCTAAGTGCCCGTGTTGTGCCCGCAGGAAGGAATTCTGTGAGATCTGCCTGGCGCGCGAGATACCGACCGACCGACTCTTCCTCTGTAAGAAATTCCTGAAGAAGGACGGACGCAAAGTGCGCAGAGCGGCCAAGAACGAGATCAGCATCCTGAAACTGTGAGTGGGGCCCCCGGGTATCTGCCCCCCCCCCGAGTGGGGCCCCTGGGTATCTGCCCCCCCCCGAGTGGGGCCCCCCGGGTATCTGCCCCCCCCCCGAGTGGGGCCCCTGGGTATCTGCCCCCCCCCCCGAGTGGGGCCCCCGGGTATCTGCCCCCCCCCCCCGAGTGGGGCCCCTGGGTATCTGCCCCCCCCCGAGTGGGGCCCCCGGGTATCTGCCCCCCCGAGTGGGGCCCCTGGGTATCTGCCCCCCCCCCGAGTGGGGCCCCCGGGTATCTGCCCCCCCGAGTGGGGCCCCTGGGTATCTGCCCCCCCCCCCGAGTGGGGCCCCTGGTATCTGCCCCCCCCCCCCGAGTGGGGCCCCCGGGTATCTGCCCCCCCGAGTGGGGCCCCTGGGTATCTGCCCCCCCCCCGAGTGGGGCCCCCGGGTATCTGCCCCCCCCCACCGAGTGGGGCCCCCGGGTATCTGCCCCCCCCCGAGTGGGGCCCCTGGGTATCTGCCCCCCCCTTGAGTGGGGCCCCCGGGTATCTGCCCCCCCCCGAGTGGGGCCCCTGGGTATCTGCCCCCCCCCGAGTGGGGCCCCCGGGTATCCTGCCCCTACCCCCCCGAGTGGGCCCGACACTTTCATTTTTTGGTGTTACTGTTCCTTTAATGAACTGTCGGTTTTAAACAGAGCATTGAATTTTGTTCCGGTTTATTCATTTTGTTATTGATATGTTTCAATTTGTTGGGTCTGTGAAATTAAAGGCTCACTTTGCTGATAGGCCGAGGGGCTGATCTACTAATCCACCAATCCGAATACGAATGGGAAAAATTCAGATTGGAAAATGAACATTTTGCGATTTTTTCGTCGCCGTTACAACTTTTTCGTAAATTGTCGTAACTTTTTCATAGCCATTGTGACTTTCGTAAATTGTCGTAACTTTTTCATAGCCATTGTGACTTTCGTAAATTGTCGTAACTTTTTCATAGCCATTGTGACTTTCGTAAATTGTCGTGACTTTTTCATAGCCATTATGACTTTCGTGAAGAGTTGCGACTTTTTCATAGCCATTATGACTTTCGTAAATTGTCGCAACTTTTTCATAGCCATTGTGACTTTCGTGAATTGTCGCGACTTTTTCATAGCCATTGTGACTTTCGTAAATTGTTGTGACTTTTTTATAGCCATTATGACTTTCGTAAATTGTCGTGACTTTTTCATAGCCATTATGACTTTCGTGAAGAGTTGCGACTTTTTCATAGCCATTATGACTTTCGTAAATTGTCGCAACTTTTTCATAGCCATTGTGACTTTCGTGAATTGTCGCGACTTTTTCATAGCCATTATGACTTTCGTAAATTGTCGCAACTTTTTCATAGCCATTGTGACTTTCGTGAAGAGTTGCGACTTTTTCATAGCCATTGTGACTTTCGTAAATTGTCGTAACTTTTTCATAGCCATTGTGACTTTCGTGAATTGTTGCGACTTTTTCATAGCCATTGTGACTTTCGTAAATTGTCGTAACTTTTTCATAGCCATTATGACTTTCGTGAAGAGTTGCGACTTTTTCATAGCCATTGTGACTTTCGTAAATTGTCGTAACTTTTTCATAGCCATTGTGACTTTCGTAAATTGTTGTGACTTTTTCATAGCCATTGTGACTTTCGTAAATTGTTGTGACTTTTTTATAGCCATTATGACTTTCGTAAATTGTCGTGACTTTTTCATAGCCATTATGACTTTCGTAAATTGTCGTGACTTTTTCATAGCCATTATGACTTTCGTGAAGAGTCGCGACTTTTTCATAGCCATTGTGACTTTCGTGAATTGTCGCGACTTTTTCATAGCCATTATGACTTTCGTAAATTGTCGCAACTTTTTCATAGCCATTGTGACTTTCGTGAAGAGTTGCGACTTTTTCATAGCCATTGTGACTTTCGTAAATTGTCGTAACTTTTTCATAGCCATTGTGACTTTCGTGAATTGTTGCGACTTTTTCATAGCCATTGTGACTTTCGTAAATTGTCGTAACTTTTTCATAGCCATTGTGACTTTCGTAAATTGTCGTAACTTTTTCATAGCCATTATGACTTTCGTGAAGAGTTGCGACTTTTTCATAGCCATTGTGACTTTCGTGAAGAGTTGCGACTTTTTCATAGCCATTACGACTTTCGCGAATTTCTGCAATTTTTTCATATTGACCGCTCGAAAAATTAGTGAAACAGTCGCACAAAAATACTGATCATTACGAAAAAACTCATTCGGACGCTTTTCAGACGTTTGTGGATTAGTTAATGTGCCCCCTAGTGTCCAACATAGGGTCCCTTTTCCAAGCACTAGCTTGCTATGGGCATATGGCCCTACAAGAGTTAACAGCACTTTTAACCCATTGTTTATGGGATACTACTCCAATGTAATTGGGAGACTGTGCAACTTACTGAAGGGTTTCTCATGCGCTCTCTCGATGTTCAGGTCAGTCTCTCCCAGGGATGGGACTGTCGGCTGTACCGGTACAGAACTAATCTACCGACCCATAACATCCATCTGCCAAATGTATTGGTAAAAAACCATTTCCAGTTTAACAATGAGTTTTACCTGCAGCGCCGAGACTGCGCAACGGGTGCCAACATGGCATCTGTGCCAACACCTTCATGAGTTTGATTGGAACTGCACATATCCTGGTGGGTGAATATGCTCAGTACGTACCTATGTAACATATCCTGGTGGGTGAATATGCTCAGTACGTACCTATGTAACATATGTGGGTGGGTGAATATGCTCAGTACGTACCTATGTAACATATGTGGGTGGGTGAATATGCTCAGTACGTACCTATGTAACATATGTGGGTGGGTGAATATGCTCAGTACGTACCTATGTAACATATCCTGGTGGGTGAATATGCTCAGTACGTACCTATGTAACATATGTGGGTGGGTGAATATGCTCAGTACGTACCTATGTAACATATCTGGTGGGTGAATATGCTCAGTACGTAACCTATGTAACATATCCTGGTGGGTTGAATATGCTCAGTACGTACCTATGTAACATATGTGGGTGGGTGAATATGCTCAGTACGTACCTATGTAACATATCCTGGTGGGTGAATATGCTCAGTACGTACCTATGTAACATATCCTGGTGGGTGAATATGCTCAGTACGTACCTATGTAACATATCCTGGTGGGTGAATATGCTCAGTACGTACCTATGTAACATATGTGGGTGGGTGAATATGCTCAGTACGTACCTATGTAACATATCCTGGTGGGTGAATATGCTCAGTACGTACCTATGTAACATATCCTGGTGGTGAATATGCTCAGTACGTACCTATGTAACATTATCCTGGTGGGGTGAATATGCTCAGTACGTACCTATGTAACATATGTGGGTGGGTGAATATGCTCAGTACGTACCTATGTAACATATGTGGGTGGGGTGAATATGCTCAGTACGTACCTATGTAAACATATCCTGGTGGGTGAATATGCTCAGTACGTACCTATGTAACATATCCTGGTGGGTGAATATGCTCAGTACGTACCTATGTAACATATCCTGGTGGGGTGAATGGCTCAGTACGTACCTATGTAAATATGTGGGTGGGTGAATATGCTCAGCTACGTACCTATGTAACATATCCTGGTGGGTGAATATGCTCAGTACGTACCTATGTAACATATTCCTGGTGGGTGAATATGCTCAGTACGTACCTATGTACATATGTGGGTGGGTGAATATGCTCAGTACGTACCTATGTACATATCCTGGTGGGTGAATATGCTCAGTACGTACCTATGTAACTATCCTGGTGGGTGAATATGCTCAGTACGTACCTATGTAACATATGTGGGTGGGTGAATATGCTCAGTACGTACCTATGTAACATATGTGGGTGGGTGAATATGCTCAGTACGTACGCTATGTAACATATCCTGGTGGGGTGAATATGCTCAGTACGTACGCTATGTAACATATCCTGGTGGGTGAAATATGCTCAGTACGTACCTATGTAACATATCCTGGTGGGTGAATATGCTCAGTACGTACCTATGTAACATATGTGGGTGGGTGAATATGCTCAGTACGTACCTATGTAACATATGTGGGTGGGTGAATATGCTCAGTACGTACCTATGTAACATATCCTGGTGGGTGAATATGCTCAGTACGTACCTATGTAACATATCCTGGTGGGTGAATATGCTCAGTACGTACCTATGTAACATATGTGGGTGGGGAATATGCTCAGTACGTACCTATGTAACATATGTGGGTGGGTGAATATGCTCAGTACGTACCTATGTAACATATCCTGGTGGGTGAATATGCTCAGTACGTACCTATGTAAATATGTGGGTGGGTGAATATGCTCAGTACGTACTATGTAACATATGTGGGTGGGTGAATATGCTCAGTACGTACCTATGTAACATATGTGGGTGGGTGAATATGCTCAGTACGTACCTATGTACATATCCTGGTGGGTGAATATGCTCAGTACGTACCTATGTAACATATGTGGGGGGTGAATATGCTCAGTAACGTACCTATGTACATATGTGGGTGGGTGAATATGCTCAGTACGTACCTAATGTAACATATTGGTGGGTGGGTGAATATGCTCAGTACGTACCTATGTAACATATCCTGGTGGGTGAATATGCTCAGTACGTACCTATGTAACATATGTGGGTGGTGAATATGCTCAGTACGTACCTATGTAACATATGTGGGTGGGTGAATATGCTCAGTACGTACCTATGTAACATATGTGGTGGGTGAATATGCTCAGTACGTACCTATGTAACATATGTGGTGGGTGAATATGCTCAGTACGTACCTATGTAACATATGTGGGTGGGTGGAATATGCTCAGTACGTACCTATGTAACATATGTGGGTGGGTGAATATGCTCAGTACGTACCTATGTAACATATCCTGGTGGGTGAATATGCTCAGTACGTACCTATGTAACATATCCTGGTGGGTGAAATATGCTCAGTACGTACCTATGTAACATATCCTGGTGGGTGAATATGCCTCAGTACGTACCTATGTAACATATGTGGGGTGGGTGAATATGCTCAGTACGTACCTATGTAACATATCCTGGGTGGGTGAATATGCTCAGTACGTACCTATGTAACATATCCTGGTGGGTGAATATGCTCAGTACGTACCTATGTAACATATGTGGGTGGGTGAATATGCTCAGTACGTACCTATGTAACATATCCTGGTGGGTGAATATGCTCAGTACGTACCTATGTAACATATCCTGGTGGGTGAATTGCTCAGTAACGTACCTATGTAACATATGTGGGTGGGTGAATATGCTCAGTACGTACTATGTAACATATGTGGGTGGGTGAATATGCTCAGTACGTACCTATGTAACATATCCTGGGTGGGTGAATATGCTCAGTACGTACCTATGTACATATCCTGGTGGGTGAATATGCTCAGTACGTACCTATGTAACATATCCTGGTGGGTGAATATGCTTCAGTACGTACCTATGTAACCATATGTGGGTGGGTGAATATGCTCAGTACGTACCTATGTAACATATGTGGTGGTGAATATGCTCAGTACGTACCTATGTAACATATCCTGGTGGGTGAATATGCTCAGTACGTACCTATGTAACATATCCTGGTGGGGTGAATATGCTCAGTACGTACCTATGTAACATATGTGGGTGGGGGAATATGCTCAGTACGTACCTATGTAACATATGTGGGTGGGTGAATATGCTCAGTACGTACCTATGTAACATATCCTGGTGGGTGAATATGCTCAGTACGTACCTATGTAACATATGTGGGTGGGTGAATATGCTCAGTACGTACCTATGTAACATATGTGGGTGGTGAATATGCTCAGTACGTACCTATGTAACATATGTGGGTGGGTGAATATGCTCAGTACGTACCTATGTAACATATCCTGGTGGGTGAATATGCTCATACGTACCTATGTAACATATGTGGGTGGGTGAATATGCTCAGTACGTACCTATGTAACATATGTGGGTGGGTGAATATGCTCAGTACGTACCTATGTAACATATGTGGGTGGGTGAATATGCTCAGTACGTACCTATGTAACATATCCTGGTGGGTGAATATGCTCAGTACGTACCTATGTAACATATCCTGGTGGGTGAATATGCTCAGTACGTACCTATGTAACATATCCTGGTGGGTGAATATGCTCAGTACGTACCTATGTAACATATGTGGGTGGGTGAATATGCTCAGTACGTACCTATGTAACATATGTGGGTGGGTGAATATGCTCAGTACGTACCTATGTAACATATGTGGGTGGGTGAATATGCTCAGTACGTACCTATGTAACATATCCTGGTGGGTGAATATGCTCAGTATGTACCTATGTACATATGTGGGTGGGTGAATATGCTCAGTACGTACCTATGTAACATATGTGGGTGGGTGAATTGCTCAGTACGTACCTATGTAACATATCCTGGTGGGTGAATATGCTCAGTATGTACCTATGTAACATATCCTGGTGGGTGAATATGCTCAGTACGTACCTATGTAACATATGTGGGTGGGTGAATATGCTCAGTACGTACCTATGTAACATATCCTGGTGGGGGAATATGCTCAGTACGTACCTATGTAACATATGTGGGTGGGTGAATATGCTCAGTACGTACCTATGTAACATATGTGGGTGGGTGAATATGCTCAGTACGTACCTATGTAACATATGTGGGTGGGTGAATATGCTCAGTACGTACCTATGTAACATATGTGGGTGGGTGAATATGCTCAGTACGTACCTATGTAACATATGTGGGTGGGTGAATATGCTCAGTACGTACCTATGTAACATATCCTGGTGGGGGAATATGCTCAGTACGTACCTATGTAACATATGTGGGTGGGTGAATATGCTCAGTACGTACCTATGTAACATATGTGGGTGGGTGAATATGCTCAGTACGTACCTATGTAACATATCCTGGTGGGTGAATATGCTCAGTACGTACCTATGTAACATATCCTGGTGGGTGAATATACACTTTTTGGCCGTAGATATAATGTACATAAATAATGAATTTGTGACAAAAAACCTACAGATCGGAATCATTTTGTACAATATAAAAGTTTCCATCCTCCCGGGTTACTGACCGGCCTACCGAAAAGCCCGTTCTTAAGGGAACGCCGGATGCCCTCGAATGACGCACTTTATGATATCGAGGCAGAGAAACTCATAGAGAGGTTACGATGCGGCATCACTTGGGTTAATTAGCGAGTGAAAGCTGCGCCGACAGAAGAATTGCTACAGAAATGAAAAAGGGAAAATAAAAAATGTCAGCAATCTGTATTTGTGACTAGTGATGGGCGAAATGTTTCACCAGGCATGGATTCGCGGCGAATTTCCGCGTTTCGCCATTGGTGGATTGTTTTGCGAAACGGATGAAAAAATTCACCGCAGAAAAATTCGCAGCACATCCAAAAATTGTCGCCGGCGTCAAAAGAATAGCCGTGCAACGAAATAATAGCCGCAGGCGACGAAATAATAGCCGCAGGCGATGAAATAATAGCCGCAGGCGATGAAATAATAGCCGCAGTCGACAAAATAATAGCCGCAGGCGACGAAATAATAGCCGCAGGCGACAAAATAATAGCCGCAGGCGACGAAATAATAGCCGCAGGCGACGAAATAATAGCCGCAGGCGATGAAATAATAGCCGCAGGCGATGAAATAATAGCCGCAGTCGACAAAATAATAGCCGCAGGCGACGAAATAATAGCCGCAGGCGACGAAATAATAGCCGCAGGCAACGAAATAATAGCCGCAGGCGACGAAATAATAGCTGCAGGCGACGAAATAATAGCCGCAGTCGACAAAATAATAGCCGCAGGCGACGAAATAATAGCCGCAGGCGACAAAATAATAGCCGCAGGCAACGAAATAATAGCCGCAGGCGATGAAATAATAGCCGCAGTCGACGAAATAATAGCCGCAGGCGACGAAATAATAGCCGCAGGCGACGAAACAATAGCCACGCGACAAAATAATAGCCGCGGGCGACGAAACAATAGCCGCGCGATAAAATAATAGCCGCGGGCGACAAATTTTTTTTGTCGCACGACATTTTCGCCGTTTCGCGGATCTTTTTAAAGATTCGCAAATTGTTCGGTGAAGCGAAACGGAACAGATTCGCTCATCACTACCCACAACCCTAAGCCAATACCCCAATCCTAAAACAATACCCCCAAGCCTAAAACAATACCCACAACCCTAAGCCAATACCCCTATCCTAAAACAATACCCCCAAGCCTAAAACAATACCCCCAACCCTAAACCATTACCCCCAGCCCTAAGCCAATACCCCAAACCTAAGCCAATACCCCCAAGCCTAAAACAATACCCCCAACCCTAAGCCAATACCCCCAACCCTCAGCCAATACCCCAAACCTAAGCCAATACCCACAACCCTAAGCCAATACCCCAATCCTAAAACAATACCCCCAAGCCTAAAACAATACCCCCAACCCTAAGCCAATACCCCCAGCCCTAAGCCACTACCCCAAACCTAAGCCAATACCCACAACCCTAAGCCAATACCCCAATCCTAAAACAATACTCCCAATCCTAAAACAATACCCCCAATCCTAAACCAATACCCCCAACCCTAAGCCAATACCCCCAACCCTAAGCCAATACTTCCAACCCTAAGCCAATACCTCCAACCCTAAACCAATACCCCCAACCCTAAGCCAATACCCCCAATCCTAAAACAATCCCCCAACCCTAAACCAATACCCCTAAACCAATACCCCCAATCCCAAAACAATACTTCCAACCCTAAGCCTATACCCTCAATCAAAGACAATACCCCCAAACCTAAGGCAATACCCCCAATCCTAAGCCAATACTTCCAACCCTAAGCCAATACCCTCAACCAAAGACAATACCCCCAAACATAAGGCAATACCCCCAATCCTAAAACAATCCCCCAACCCTAAACCAATACCCCCAACCCTAAGCCAATACTTCTAACCCTAAGCCAATACCCTCAACCCTAAACCAATACCCCCAACCCTAAGGCAATACCCCCAATCGTAAGACAATACCCCCAATCGTAAGAGAATACCCCCAATCCTAAAACAATCCCCCAACCCTAAACCAATACCCCCAACCCTAAGCCAATACTTCTAACCCTAAGCCAATACCCTCAACCCAAAGACAATACCCCCAACCCTAAGGCAATACCCCCAATCCTAAGCCAATACCCCCAACCCTAAACCAATACTTCCAACCCTAAGCCAATACCCTCAACCCTAAACCAATACCCCCAATCCTAAGCCAATACTTCCAACCCTAAGCCTATACCCTCAACCCAAAGACAATACCCCCAACCCTAAGCCAATACCCCCAACCCTAAGTCAATACCCTCAACCCTAAGACAATACCCCCAACCCTAAGCCAATACCCCCAACCCTAAGACAATACCCCCAACACTAGACCAATACCACCAACTTTAAACATATACCCCCAACCCTAAGCCAATACCCCCAACCCTAAGCCAATACCCCCAACCCTAAACCAATACCGCCAACCCTAAACCAATACCCCCAACCTTAAACCAATACCCCTAAGCCAATACCCCAACACTAAGCCAATCCCCCAACCCTAAGCCAATACCCCCAACCTTAAGCCAATACCCTAACCCTAAGCCAATACCCCAACCCTCAGCCAATACCCCCACCCTAAGCCAATACCCCCAACTCTAAGCCAATACCCCTAACCCTAAGCCAATACCCCAATCCTAAACAATACCCCCAATCCTAAAACAATACCCCAAAGCCAATACCCCCAACCCTAAGCCAATACCCCAACCCTAAGGCAATACCCCCAATCCTAAACCAATACCCCCAATCCTAAGGCAATCCTCCAACCCTAAACCAATACCCCCAACCCTAAACCAATACCCCCAATCCTAAGCCAATACTTCCAACCCTAAGCCTATACCCTCAACCCAAAGACAATACCCCCAACCCTAAGCCAATACCCCCAACCCTAAGCCAATACCCTCAACCCTAAGACAATACCCCCAAACCTAAGCCAATACCCCCAACCCTAAGACAATACCCCCAACCCTATACCAATACCACCAACTTTAAACATATACCCCCAACCCTAAGCCAATACCCCAACCCTAAGCCAATACCCCCAACCCTAAACCAATACCGCCAACCCTAAACCAATACCCCCAACCTTAAACCAATACCCCTAAGCCAATACCCCAACACTAAGCCAATCCCCCAACCCTAAGCCAATACCCCCAACCTTAAGCCAATACCCTAACCCTAAGCCAATACCCCAACCCTCAGCCAATACCCCCAACCCTAAGCCAATACCCCCAACCTTAAGCCAATACCCCTAACCCTAAGCCAATACCCCAATCCTAAAACAATACCCCCAATCCTAAAACAATACCCCAAAGCCAATACCCCCAACCCTAAGCCAATACCCCCAACCCTAAGGCAATACCCCCAATCCTAAACCAATACCCCCAATCCTAAGGCAATCCTCCAACCCTAAACCAATACCCCCAACCCTAAACCAATACCCCAACCCTAAGCCAATACCCCCAACCCTAAGCCAATACTTCCAACCCTAAGCCAATACCCTCAACCAAAAGACAATACCCCCAACCCTAAACCAATACCCCAACCCTCAGCCAATACCCCCAACCCTAAGCCAATACCCCCAACCCTAAGCCAATACCCCTAACCCTAAGCCAATACCCCAATCCTAAAACAATACCCCCAATCCTGAAACAATACCCCAAAGCCAATACCCCCAACCCTAAGCCAATACCCCCAACCCTAAGGCAATACCCCCAAGCCTAAACCAATACCCCCAATCCTAAGGCAATACCCCCAACCCTAAGCCAATACCCCCAACCCTAAGCCAATACTTCCAACCCTAAGCCAATACCCTCAACCCAAAGACAATACCCCCAACCCTAAACCAATACCCCCAACCCTAAGCCAATACCCCCAACCCTAAGCCAATACCCCAACCCTAAACCAATACCCCCAACCCTAAACCAATACCCCCAACCCTAACCAATACCCCTAACCCTAAGCCAATACTTCCAACCCTAAGCCAATACCCTTAACCCAAAGCCAATACCCCCAACCCTAAGCCAATACCCCCAACCCTCAGCCAATACCCCCAACCCTAAGCCAATACCCCCAACCCTAAACCAATACCACCAACCCTAAACCAATACCCCCAACCCTAAGCCAATACCCGCAACCCTAAGACAATATCCCCAACCCTAAGCCAATTCCCACAACCCTAAACCAATACCCCCAACCCTAAGCCAATACACGCAACCCTAAGACAATACCCGCAACCCTAAGCCAATACCCCCAACCCTATGGCAATACCCCCAACCCTAAGGCAATACCCCCAACCCTAAGCCAATACCCCCAACCCTAAACCAATACCACCAACCCTAAACCAATACCCCCAACCATAAGCCAATACCCGCAACCCTAAGACAATACCCGCAACCCTAAGCCAATACCCCCAACCCTAAGCCAATACCCCCAACCCTAAGCCAATACCCCCAACCCTAAGCCAATACCCCAACCCTAAGCCAATACCCCAACCCTAAGCCAATACCCCCAACCCTTAGCCAATACCCCCAAACCCAAGCCAATACCCCAACCCTAAGCTGATACCCCCAACCCTAAGCCGATACCCCCAACCCTCAGCCGATACCCCCAATCCTAAGCCAATACCCCCAACCCTAAGCCAATACCACCAACCCTAAGCCAATACCCCCAACCCTAAACCAATACCCCCAACCCTAAGCCAATACCCCCAACCCTAAACCAATACCCCCAACCCTAAGCCAATACCCCCAACTCTAAACCAATACCACCAATCCTAAACCAATACCACCAACCGTAAGCCAATACCCCCAAACCTAACGCAATACCCCCAACCCTAAGCCAGTTCCCGCAACCCTAAACCAATACCACCAACCGTAAGCCAATACCCCCAAACCTAACGCAATACCCCCAACCCTAAGCCAATGCCCACAACCCTAAGCCAGTTCCCGCAACCCTAAACCAATACCCCCATCTATAGCCCTGACCAGCATGCAGGACAGTATGGGGCAATTATCGCTGCCTTACCCTGTATAGAGGCAGGTTCTATTCAGTCTCCCCAGGGCACAGAACAACTCCCAGCAGCCTCCCTGCTTCCGCCGCAGGTTGTTGATTCAGCAGCAGCTCGATAGCCATAATTAGCTGTAATTAAGGATCTGATCAAGTCATATTTCCATAGTTGATTTTGGTGCTGAATCCTGGCCTTTGGGCTAATTGGGTCTCAGACTGATCATCTCTGCTGTGCATTCAGCCCCCCCAGAAATAATCACCCCAATACCAGCAGGAAGTGCTCTCTGTTCTACACAGACCCCCCCACAGGGTAATATCTGGGGGGTAGGAATTTGGCCCAAGACTCTGGGGAGATGCACAACCAATAGGAATCTGGGATGAGTATACGGACATGTGTGACCCTGATGCTCTGATAGGAGGCCGCCCTCTATTGGCCGAGGGAAGTAACTGCAAGGGGGTCAGTTCCACAGCCTGTAACAGAGCAGCCCCCAATAATTCTCTTTATACAATATATTTAGGGGGGGGACATGAGGTACAAGAGAGCCCCCCCAATAATTCTCTTTATACAATATATTTAGGGGGGGACATGAGGTACAAGGGAGCCCCCCCAATAATTCTCTTTATACAATATATTTAGGGGGGGACATGAGGTACAAGGGATTCCCCCCAATAATTCTCTTTATACAATATATTTGGGGGGGCATGAGGTACAAGGGATCCCCCAATAATTCTCTTTATACAATATATTTAGGGGGGGCAAGATGTACAAGGGACCCCCCCAATAATTCTCTTTATACAATATATTTAGGGGGGGCAAGAGGTACAAGGGATCCCCCATTAATTCTCTTTATACAATATATTTAGGGGGGGCAAGATGTACAAGGGACCCCCCCAATAATTCTCTTTATACAATATATTTAGGGGGGGCAAGAGGTTCAAGGGACCCCCCCAATAATTCTCTTTATACAATATATTTAGGGGGGGCATGAGGTACAAGGGATCCCCCATTAATTCTCATTATACAATATATTTAGGGGGGGACATGAGGTGCAAGGGATCCCCTAATAATTCTCTTTATACAATATATTTAGGGGGGGCAATGAGGTACAAGGGATCCCCCATTAATTCTCTTTATACA
Source organism: Xenopus tropicalis (assembly GCF_000004195.4). Classification (NCBI taxonomy): domain Eukaryota; kingdom Metazoa; phylum Chordata; class Amphibia; order Anura; family Pipidae; genus Xenopus; species Xenopus tropicalis. The sequence continues at coordinate 90,594,802 of NC_030685.2, forward strand.
ATATATTTAGGGGGGGACATGAGGTACAAGGGATCCCCCAATAATTCTCTTTATACAATATATTTAGGGGGGACATGAGGTACAAGGGATCCCCCATTAATTCTCATTATACAATATATTTAGGGGGGGACATGAGGTGCAAGGGATCCCCTAATAATTCTCTTTATACAATATATTTAGGGGGGGCAATGAGGTACAAGGGATCCCCCATTAATTCTCTTTATACAATATATTTAGGGGGGGACATGAGGTACAAGGGATCCCCCAATAATTCTCTTTATACAATATATTTAGGGGGGACATGAGGTACAAGGGATTCCCCCCAATAATTCTCTTTATACAATATATTTAGGGGGGACATGAGGTACAAGGGATCCCCCAATAATTCTGTTTATACAATATATTTAGGAGGGACATGAGGTACAAGGGATTCCCCCCAATAATTCTCTTTATACAATATATTTAGGGGGGACATGAGGTACAAGGGATTCCCCCCAATAATTCTCTTTATACAATATATTTAGGGGGGACATGAGGTACAAGGGATCCCCCATTAATTCTCATTATACAATATATTTAGGGGGGGACATGAGGTGCAAGGGATCCCCTAATAATTCTCTTTATACAATATATTTAGGGGGGGCAATGAGGTACAAGGGATCCCCCATTAATTCTCTTTATACAATATATTTAGGGGGGGACATGAGGTACAAGGGATCCCCCAATAATTCTCTTTATACAATATATTTAGGGGGGACATGAGGTACAAGGGATTCCCCCCAATAATTCTCTTTATACAATATATTTAGGGGGGACATGAGGTACAAGGGATCCCCCAATAATTCTGTTTATACAATATATTTAGGAGGGACATGAGGTACAAGGGATTCCCCCCAATAATTCTCTTTATACAATATATTTAGGGGGGACATGAGGTACAAGGGATTCCCCCCAATAATTCTCTTTATACAATATATTTAGGGGGGACATGAGGTACAAGGGATTCCCCCCAATAATTCTCTTTATACAATATATTTAGGGGGGACATGAGGTACAAGGGATTCCCCCCAATAATTCTCTTTATACAATATATTTAGGGGGGGACATGAGGTACAAGGGATTCCCCCAATAATTCTCTTTATACAATATATTTTGGGGGACATGAGGTACAAGGGATTCCCCCCAATAATTCTCTTTATACAATATATTTAGGGGGACATGAGGTACAAGGGATTCCCCCCAATAATTCTGTTTATACAATATATTTAGGGGGGACATGAGGTACAAGGGATTCCCCCAATAATTCTCTTTATACAATATATTTAGGGGGGACATGAGGTACAAGGGATTCCCCCCAATAATTCTCTTTATACAATATATTTAGGGGGGACATGAGGTACAAGGGATTCCCCCCAATAATTCTCTTTATACAATATATTTTGGGGGGACATGAGGTACAAGGGATTCCCCCCAATAATTCTCTTTATACAATATATTTAGGGGGGACATGAGGTACAAGGGATTCCCCCCAATAATTCTGTTTATACAATATATTTAGGGGGGACATGAGGTACAAGGGACCCCCCCAATAATTCTCTTCATACAATATATTTAGGGGGGGACATGAGGTACAAGGGATCCCCCCCAATAATTCTCTTTATACAATATATTTAGGGGGGACATGAGGTACAAGGGAGCCCCCACAAAAATTCTCTTTATACAATATATTTAGGGGGGACATGAGGTACAAGGGAGCCCCCACAAAAATTCTCTTTATACAATATATTTAGGGGGACATGAGGTACAAGGGAGCCCCCACAAAAATTCTCTTTATACAATATATTTAGGGGGGACATGAGGTACAAGGGAGCCCCCACAAAAATTCTCTTTATACAATATATTTAGGGGGGACATGAGGTACAAGGGAGCCCCCCCAATAATTCTCTTTATACAATATATTTAGGGGGGACATGAGGTACAAGGGAGCCCCCACAATAATTCTCTTTATACAATATATTTAGGGGGGGACATGAGGTACAAGGGAGCCCCCCCAATAATTCTCTTTATACAATATATTTAGGGGGGGACATGAGGTACAAGGGATCCCCCCCAATAATTCTCTTTATACAATATATTTAGGGGGGGCATGAGGTACAAGGGAGCCCCCCCAATAATTCTCTTTATACAATATATTTAGGGGGGCATGAGGTACAAGGGATCCCCCAATAATTCTCTTTATACAATATATTTGGGGGGGCATGACGTACAAGGGATTCCCCCCAATAATTCTCTTTATACAATATATTTAGGGGGGACATGAGGTACAAGGGAAAACACCCAATAATTCTCTTTATACAATATACTTAGGGGGGGACATGAGGTACAAGGGATCCCCCAATAATTCTCTTTATACAATATATTTGGGGGGGGACATGAGGTACAAGGGATCCCCCCCAATAATTCTCTTTATACAATATACTTAGGGGGGGACATGAGGTGCAAGGGATCCCCCAATAATTCTCTTTATACAATATATTTAGGGGGGACATGAGGTACAAGGGATCCCCCCCAATAATTCTCTTTATACAATATATTTAGGGGGGACATGAGGTACAAGGGAGCCCCCACAAGAATTCTTTTTATACAATATATTTAGGGGGGCATGAGGTACAAGGGATCCCCCCAATAGTTCTCTTTATACAATATACTTAGGGGGGACATGAGGTACAAGGGATTCCCCCCAATAATTCTCTTTATACAATATATTTAGGGGGGACATGAGGTACAAGGGATCCCCCCCAATAATTCTCTTTATACAATATATTTAGGGGGGACATGAGGTACAAGGGAGCCCCCACAAGAATTCTTTTTATACAATATATTTAGGGGGGCATGAGGTACAAGGGATCCCCCCAATAGTTCTCTTTATACAATATACTTAGGGGGGGACATGAGGTACAAGGGATCCCCCCAATAATTCTCTTTATACAATATACTTAGGGGGGGACATGAGGTACAAGGGAAAACACCCAATAATTCTCTTTATACAATATATTTAGGGGGGGACATGAGGTACAAGGGATCCCCCAATAATTCTCTTTATACAATATATTGGGGGGGACATGAGGTACAAGGGATTCCCCCCAATAATTCTCTTTATACAATATATTGGGGGGGACATGAGGTACAAGGGAGCCCCCCCCAATAATTCTCTTTATACAATATACTTAGGGGGGGACATGAGGTACAAGGGATCCCCCAATAATTCTTTTTATACAATATATTTAGGGGAGACATGATGTACAAGGGGCGCAAATTTTGTTAAATTGACATTTTTCCATATTTAGGAATCAGGAAGCGGAGGGTTTATGGGTCGGGGGGTTCCAGGGGTTCTGGGGGCAGAGTGACAATGTCTCTGAGACGCGCTGGGGGCTTTGGGTTAAGGACAAGCACTTGCAATGCATTGTGGGTGCCCAAAAGTCAAAAAGCAGGAATAGTAATAGTAAATATGCACTGGCTGCAAATACAGAGAGAATTGAGTATAAACAGCTCCGACCCAAAGAAATAATAACCCCCCTTATACATGGTGTAATAATAACCCCCCTTATACATGGTGTAATAATAACCCCCCTTATACATGGTGTAATAATAACCCCCCTTATACACAGAGTAATAATAACCCCCCTTATACATGGTGTATTAATAACCCCCTTATACACAGAGTAATAATAACCCCCCTTATACACGGTGTAATAATAACCCCCCTTATACACGCTGTAATAATAACCCCCTTATACACAGAGTAATAATAACCCCCCTTATACACAGTGTAATAATAACCCCCCTTATACACAGTGTAATAATAACCCCCCTTATACACGGTGTAATAATAACCCCCCTTATACACGCTGTAATAATAACCCCCCTTATACACAGAGTAATAATAACCCCCCTTATACACGGTGTAATAATAACCCCCCTTATACACGCTGTAATAATAACCCCCCTTATACACAGTGTAATAATAACCCCCCTTATACACAGTGTAATAATAACCCCCCTTATACACAGTGTAATAATAACCCCCCTTATACACAGTGTAATAATAACCCCCCTTATACACAGTGTAATGATAACCCCCCTTATACACAGAGTAATAATAACCCCCCTTATACACAGAGTAATAATAACCCCCCTTATACACAGTGTAATAATAACCCCCCTTATACACAGTGTAATAATAACCCCCCTTATACACGCTGTAATAATAACCCCCCTTATACACAGAGTAATAATAACCCCCCTTATACACAGAGTAATAATAACCCCCCTTATACACAGAGTAATAATAACCCCCCTTATACACAGTGTAATAATAACCCCCCTTATACACAGAGTAATAATAACCCCCCTTATACACAGAGTAATAATAACCCCCTTATACACAGTGTAATAATAACCCCCCTTATACACAGAGTAATAATAACCCCCCTTATACACAGTGTAATAATAACCCCCCTTATACACAGTGTAATAATAATCCCCTTATACACAGTTTAATAATAACCCCCCTTATACACAGTGTAATAATAACCCCCTTATACACGGTATAATAATAACCCCCCTTATACACAGAGTAATAATAACCCCCCTTATACACAGAGTAATAATAACCCCCCTTATACACAGAGTAATAATAACCCCCCTTATACACAGTGTAATAATAACCCCCCTCATACACAGAGTAATAATAACCCCCTTATACACAGTGTAATAATAACCCCCCTTATACACGGTGTAATAATAACCCCCCTTATTCACAGTTTAAAAATAACCCCCCTTATTCACAGTTTAATAATAACCCCCCTTATACACAGAGTAATAATAACCCCCTTATACACAGAGTAATAATAATCCCCTTATACACGCTGTAATAATAACCCCCTTATACTCAGTGTAATAATAACCCCCCTTATACACAGTGTAATAATAACCCCCCTTATTCACAGTTTAATAATAACCCCCCTTATACACAGTGTAATAATAACCCCCCTTATACACGGTGTAATAATAACCCCCCTTATACACAGTGTAATAATAACCCCCTTATACACGGTGTAATAATAACCCCCTTATACACAGTTTAATAATAACCCCCCTTATACACAGTGTAATAATAACCCCCTTATACACAGTTTAATAATAACCCCCTTATACACGGTGTAATAATAACCCCCCTTATACACAGTGTAATAATAACCCCTTATACACAGTTTAATAATAACCCCCCTTATACACAGTGTAATAATAACCCCCCTTATACACGGTGTAATAATAACCCCCCTTATACACGGTGTAATAATAACCCCCCTTATACACGGTGTAATAATAACCCCCTTATACACGGTGTAATAATAACCCCCTTATACACAGAGTAATAATAACCCCCCTTATACACAGTGTAATAATAACCCCCTTATACACAGAGTAATAATAACCCCCTTTATACTCAGTGTAATAATAACCCCCCTTATACACAGTGTAATAATAACCCCCCTTATTCACAGTTTAATAATAACCCCCCTTATACACAGTGTAATAATAACCCCCCTTATACACGGTGTAATAATAACCCCCTTATACACAGTGTAATAATAACCCCCCTTATACACAGTTGTAATAATAACCCCCCTTATACACAGTGTAATAATAACCCCCCTTATACACGGTGTAATAATAACCCCCCTTATACACAGTGTAATAATAACCCCCTTATACACAGAGTAATAATAACCCCCCTTATACACAGTGTAATAATAACCCCCTTATACACAGAGTAATAATAACCCCCCTTATACACAGTGTAATAATAACCCCCCCTTATACACAGTGTAATAATAACCCCCCTTATTCACAGTTTAATAATAACCCCCCTTATACACAGTGTAATAATAACCCCCCTTATACACGGTGTAATAATAACCCCCTTATACACAGTTTAATAATAACCCCCCTTATACACGTGTAATAATAACCCCCTTATACACAGTTTAATAATAACCCCCTTATACACGGTGTAATAATAACCCCCCTTATACACAGTGTAATAATAACCCCCTTATACACAGTTTAATAATAACCCCCCTTATACACAGTGTAATAATAACCCCCCTTATACACGGTGTAATAATAACCCCCCTTATACACGGTGTAATAATAACCCCCCTTATACACGGTGTAATAATAACCCCCTTATACACGGTGTAATAATAACCCCCTTATACACAGTGTAAAAATAACCCCCCTTATACACAGTGTAATAATAACCCCCCTCATACACAGTGTAATAATAACCCCCTTATACACAGAGTAATAATAACCCCCTTTATACTCAGTGTAATAATAACCCCCCTTATACACGGTGTATTAATAACCCCCCTTATACACAGTGTAATAATAACCCCCTTATACACAGAGTAATAATAACCCCCCTTATACACAGAGTAATAATAACCCCCTTATACACAGAGTAATAATAACCCCCCTTATACACAGAGTAATAATAACCCCCCTTATATACAGAGTAATAATAACCCCCCTTATATACAGAGTAATAATAACCCCCTTATACACAGAGTAATAATAACCCCCTTATACACAGAGTAATAATAACCCCCCTTATACACAGTGTAATAATAACCCCCCTTATACACAGTGTAATAATAACCCCCCTTATACACAGAGTAATAATAACCCCCTTATACACAGAGTAATAATAACCCCCCTTATACACGGTGTAATAATAACCCCCTTATACACAGAGTAATAATAACCCCCTTATACACAGAGTAATAATAACCCCCCTTATACACGGTGTAATAATAACCCCCTTATACACAGAGTAATAATAACCCCCCTTATACACAGAGTAATAATAACCCCCTTATACACAGAGTAATAATAACCCCCCTTATACACAGAGTAATAATAACCCCCTTATACACGGTGTAATAATAACCCCCTTATACACAGAGTAATAATAACCCCCCTTATACACAGAGTAATAATAACCCCCTTATACACAGAGTAATAATAACCCCCCTTATACACAGAGTAATAATAACCCCTTATACACAGAGTAATAATAACCCCCCTTATACACAGAGTAATAATAACCCCCCTTATATACAGAGTAATAATAACCCCCCTTATACACAGAGTAATAATAACCCCCTTATACACAGAGTAATAATAACCCCCCTTATTCACAGAGTAATAATAACCCCCCTTATACACAGAGTAATAATAACCCCCCTTATTCACAGAGTAATAATAACCCCCCTTATACACAGAGTAATAATAACCCCCCTTATTCACAGAGTAATAATAACCCCCCTTATTCACAGAGTAATAATAACCCCCCTTATTCACAGAGTAATAATAACCCCCCTTATACACAGAGTAATAATAACCCCCCTTATTCACAGAGTAATAATAACCCCCCTTATACACAGAGTAATAATAACCCCCTTATACACAGAGTAATAATAACCCCCCTTATACACAGAGTAATAATAACCCCCTTATACACAGAGTAATAATAACCCCCCTTATACACAGTGTAATAATAACCCCCCTTATACTCAGTGTAATAATAACCCCCCTTATACTCAGTGTAATAATAACCCCCCTTATACACAGTGTAATAATAACCCCCCTTATACACAGAGTAATAATAACCCTCCTTATACACAGAGTAATAATAACCCCCCTTATACACAGTGTAATAATAACCCCCCTTATACTCAGTGTAATAATAACCCCCCTTATACTCAGTGTAATAATAACCCCCTTATACTCAGTGTAATAATAACCCCCCTTATACTCAGTGTAATAATAACCCCCCTTATACACAGAGTAATAATAACCCCCTTATACACAGAGTAATAATAACCCCCCTTATACACAGAGTAATAATAACCCCCCTTATACACAGAGTAATAATAACCCCCCTTATATACAGAGTAACAGATAAGGATATTGCTGTGAGTGGCAGAACATATAGCGGTACTGAGTATCTCTCCCAGGGACGTGTCCGTATCTGATATATAATAAGAAATCAGAATAATAATATTAATTCTAACGGCACCGCTAATACAATTATTATTATTATTATTATTATTATTATTATTATTATTATTATTATTATTATTATTATGGGCTGCCTTCCCATTGGCCATTCCCTGCCCCGCTGCGCAGTCCCGGCTCCCTATTGGCTGGGGCCCTGCAGATGCCTCATGTGCTTCCGGCTGCGGAGAAGAAAGTGAGAGAAGTGAGAGGGAGAGTCAGAGAGAGACAGTCAGACAGTCGGAGAGAGTCGGAGAGCGCAGCCCGGGAGCAGCCGCTGGGACACCTGGGGGCACTGGGCTCTGGAGCTGCCGGGAGATATCGGGGTGCCCGGACTCTGGAAGTACAGAAATATGTGGGGGTCACAGGAGGCTGGAGCTGGGGGGCCCTGGAGCCGCTACTGATATATCTGGGGGGCCCAGGAGCTGAGTGGGCAGTGGGTGCTCAGGAGAGAGGCACTTGGGTGCTGCTGGGTGCTGCTGGGAGTTGGTGTAGGTGCTGCCTGGTGTCGGTTGGTTCCTATTAATCTGGGTCTCAGCTTGGGGTTTGGGGGGATTTGGGTCTCTTGTGAAGGGGAGATGAGTTCCACTCTGGGGATGGGTGCTGAGTGCTGAGCGCTTGGTGCTGGGTGCTGAGTACTAAGTGCTGGGTGCTGAGTACTAAGTGCTGGGTGCTGAGTACTAAGTGCTGGGTGCTAGGTGCTAAGTGCTGGGTGCTAAGTGCTGGGTGCTGAGCGCTGGGTGCTGGGTGCTAAGTGCTGGGTGCTGAGCGCTGGGTGCTAGGCGCTGGGTGCTGAGTGCTGGGTGCTGGGTGCTGAGTGCTGAGTACTAAGTGCTGGGTGCTGGGTGCTGAGCGCTGGGTGCTGGGTGCTAAGCGCTGGGTGCTGGGGGGCCGGTAGAGCTGGTTCTAGGGTAGATGTTCTGGTGCTGCTTGTTGGGGTCTGGGCTGAATGTTCAGGGTTCTGGCTTGCGGGCTGTAGGCTAGAGGTTTGGGGGTGAGTGTAGCGCAGTATTTCGGGGTGTCTCTGGGAGGGGGCTGTGCCGGAGGGTTGGGGGTACTTACCCTGCTGCTCCAGGCAGCGCACACAAGGAGGTCCCGGGGCTGGGGGGCAGTAACATGGAGGAACAGACTGAGCAAAGCCCCGGGGCCCCCCATCAGCCGGAACCGGGGGCCTCCCCGCCCCCCCTGCACCCCGCGGCCCCCTCGCACCGGACCACTAACTTCTTCATAGACAACATTCTCCGGCCGGACTTTGGCTGCAGGAAGGAGCCCCCCGGCAGGGACAACCCCAGCCCCTTGCACGGCCACCAGGGGGACCCGACCCCCAGCCCCGACTCGGACACCCCGTCGGACAGTTCCAAGGGCAGCGACTCCAACCCGGCTCTGCTCCTGGTGGGCAACTCTGCGACCCCCGCCCGCAAGAACGACCCCATGGTGTGGCCCGCCTGGGTCTACTGCACTCGCTACTCCGACCGGCCCTCCTCCGGTGAGTGAGCCCCGAACCCCACGTCTGCTGGGGGGCCCCATTCTTCCCTGTCACCCCCATCATTTCTCTTTATCTGCCTCTGTTCCCCCCGTACTCTGCCTGTGCCCCAAAACTTACATTGCCACCCCCTGTGGGGCAGCTAATGTGGAACCTGGGATATTGGGGTGTAAATACAACTGGGCCTGGGGGGGCTGTAAGGAGAGCATTTTACCATAAGCAGGAAACGGGGTTACCCCTATTATTGCCCCCGGGGGCAGGGGGTACAGGGGGGTGCCCCAATATCCCGGGCCGGGGGGCACTGCCAGGGGCTGTGGGGGACAACAATGTCCTTATCTTTGGGTTTGGGAAACTGGGGGGCTGGGGGGGCTGATGGGGGGACAGGGAAGGAATCCGAATATATCACTGGGTCACAGCGATTCTTTCGGGGCCTCTTATTATTATTAGTAGTATTAATATTAGTATTAATATTAGTAGTATTATTATAGTATTATTATTAGTAAGAGTATTATTATAGTATTATTATAGTATTATTATTATTCACAGGTATTTATATAATGGGGGTCTAACAGGGAATATTGGGAGTAACAGCTGTACCCACAGGGATTGATACCCGGGGGCTTTAGTACAACCCGGGGGTTTATATGGAGAAGGTTCAGGTTCATATTAAATCAGAAGAAAAGGAAGAAAAGTTCTTGTAGTTTCGCTGTTTGAGGGGAAATTTATCAAAATCCGTAAAACTGAATCCGTAAATCTCGCCCCATTCTGTTCGTTCCTGGGGGGTAACGGCGAGTTCTGATAAATACCCTTCTAAAATCCCCCAGGAATGAACAGAATGGGGGGAGATTTACGGATTCAGTTTCACACATTTTGGTAAATCTGCCCCTAAATAAACTGAAAATAATTCCCTATCAATTCGCATCGGGCGATTCTATCGGCTCTAGCACTTTCCGAATAACATTTATTTCTGTACTTGCGGCTCATTTAGCGCCGGATAAACATTGCCCAAGGTTGGTAAATAGGGTCCAAACGGGCCAAGTGGGTTTGGGGTATTTTTATTTCTAGGGAATTGTGTCATTAACATTGTGCCCTAAATGTTTTATTTGCTGGGATTCCTGCCCCATGAGGGGAGAGGGGCAAAGGGCAGAATTTATATACAGAATTGTTCAAATTTCACTTTTCTATTCAGAAATTCCCCTCGAATTATTATTCGCAGCCGGAGAAATCGCAAAATCCGAATTATTGGAACATTTTGATAAATAAATTAAATCTGAAGAGAAAGCAAAAAACAAGGGAAATTGTTGAATATAAGTAAGAATTTGCTTTATAATTATAAACAGTGAAACGGGAGATACAAACTGGTTTCTCTGCAGATAAAATGGGATTTTTGGCCGCAAAACTGGAAATAACCCGATTTTTATCAATTGGAAAAACTGTTCCACAAAATGGATGATTTCCAGTTGCCCCTTAGTGGGGTTATTGGCGGTTCCTGGGGGGAAATTCAGAGGGAATTATTATTTTAGTCGAATTCATATTTACTGGAAATAGCGACATCGATGTGTCGCACAGACCCGGCGCTGCGTTTAGCGCAGATTTATTCGTGCGAAATAAAAAAACCCTTTCTATTCTTTCTTATCAAATGGCGAATTTTAACTTTTACCCCTTGATAAATAAACTGCTAAAAATCCTACAGGAACGAATAGAAAGTGGGTTTTTATTTCACACACAAATCTGCCCCTTAGATTTCTATTCACAGAGATTGATAGAAATAAAAAGGGGACAAAGATCTGAGCGATTTATATGTAAAACCCACGGAAATTACAGCCGATTATATAATCTAATAAATAATAATAATATAATATTCTGTGTCACTGAATAAAGGGAAATATTTGTCTATTTATCATCAGAAACAGAAACTCAATGGGGCAGAATCTCCCGAACTGTCAGGCGGTTTCGGCCCAATGTTCCCCCATTAAATAAACGAACTGAACGAATCGGAAGAAATTAGAGACTGCGGTTTTGTATCTGGGGGGGGGGGGGGGCAGGTGTATTGGGGCAGAATTATACAATGAGATCGGAGGGTGTAGGGACAGATCTGCAGTGGAAGTTTCGGCAGAATTTGTGGAACACAATTGGGAAGTAAGAAAATAAAATGAGTCGGGTTTGTACCCGGGATATTCCCATAGATTTATGCGATTGTATCGGTCGGTGTAATGAGACTTTATCATCGCAAGAAACGGAACGTTTCCCTTCTGGGGCGCAATAATAGAAATGAGAGTAAAGATTCGGGGCGCCGAGTAGAACTGGGGGTGAAGGAGCCGACTAGATCGGACAATAATGAGATTATTTGTGTGTATTTATTTAGCTGCCTGTAGCTTCATATATCTGTTTCTATTCACACATTGATCTATAGAAATATCTGTATATCTGTTTCTATTCACACATTTATCTATAGAAATATCTGTATATTTATTTCTATTCACACATTGATCTATAGAAATATCTGTATATCTATTTCTATTCACACATTTATGTATAGAAATATCTGTATATCTATTTCTATTCACACATTTATGTATAGAAATATCTGTATATCTATTTCTATTCACACATTTATGTATAGAAATATCTGTATATCTATTTCTATTCACATATGTATAGAAATATCTGTATATCTATTTCTATTCATACATTTATGTATAGAAATATCTGTATATCTATTTCTATTCACACATTTATGTATAAAAATATCTGTATATGTATTTCTATTCACACCTTTATCTTTAGAAATATCTGTATATTTATTTCTATTCACACATTTATCTATAGAAATATCTGTATATCTATTTCTATTCATACATTTATCTATAGAAATATCTGTATATTTATTTCTATTCACACATTTATCTATAGAAATATCTGTATATCTATTTCTATTCATACATTTATCTATAGAAATATCTGTATATTTATTTCTATTCACACATTTATCTATAGAAATATCTGTATATCTATTTCTATTCATACATTTATCTATAGAAATATCTGTATATTTATTTCTATTCACACATTTATCTATAGAAATATCTGTATATTTATTTCTATTCACACATTTATCTATAGAAATATCTGTATATCTATTTCTATTCATACATTTATCTATAGAAATATCTGTATATTTATTTCTATTCACACATTTATCTATAGAAATATCTGTATATCTATTTCTATTCATACATTTATCTATAGAAATATCTGTATATTTATTTCTATTCACACATTGATCTATAGAAATATCTGTAGGTTCCGGCGGGGCAGGAAAATGGTTTCTATATTTCTATCTATTTATTTCTATTTGTATTCTAACCCTTCCCCTGGTATCTAATTAGCTGGGATCGTCTTTCTGCGGTGTCCGACCCGATCCTGGGTGCTGGGACGGGGTAACTGGGGGGTAACTGGGGGGTAACTGGGGGTAACTGGGGGGTAACTGGGGGGTAACTGGGGGTAAACTGGGGGGTAACTGGGGGGTAACTGGGGGTAACTGGGGGGGGGGTAACTGGGGGGTAACTGGGGGTAAGAGGGGAACTGGCTCTTTATTATAATTACAATGAATTGTATCAGTCGCAGAGTTGTTGGTAAATACAATAGAACGTTCTTCAGGGAGCAGAGAAAATGGTGTAAAATGAAAATCCTAGAAGTGTCACTGTATCCAGATAATAACGATATTACCATGTATTATTATTATTATTATTAGCAGCCCAAGAACCATATAATGACAATTAAATAACAAATAATAATATAGAAATAATAATATAGTGATAATAATAATTTCCTAATAACGGCCGATAGGATTGATCGATGAGGAAGAAGCTCTAATTAGAGACACAAAGGAAATACATTTTCATTATTTAATGTGGAAATTAAAAAAAGAGCCGAAAATGAAATCAAGACAGAAATTGACTGACAAAATCGCGCAGACAAAGACGCGGAGAAACCGAGCAAAAAATAAAGGAGAAAGCGCACAAAATACTCAGACGCGCAATTAAATACTATATAATTATAATAATATTAGCGCTAAATGTCACAAAGACACTGGGAATTGCCCGGCCTAGGGGAGGGTAAAACTAGGAGCCAGTGCCCCAAGTGCCCCTAGACTTGCGGCCTCCTGCCCCGGGGGTAAATAGCTCACCCTCCCCTTTACCGGCAAATGTACAATATACCGACACTGTATGTAATAACAATAATAATACTGATCCGGGGCAGGGAAATACCCCTCGCTAATACGGAGGCAGAAGGGGCTGTTTATACAGGGGGGGGGGGGGGGTAGGTTTCCGCAGGAAACCGTGTAACTGGCGGCTCCTACCGACTCCCTGGGGGGGGGGGGGGGGGGGGATTTGGGGCAGTTTGGGGCATTTGAGGTAAAATGTATCTCTTAGCTGCAAATAACAAATACTGAGTGACCTCCACAGGCAGCGAAATAATAACATAATATTAATAATACTGAGGAGGAGGGGATTAGGGAGCACCCAGATTTATAGCTAAATGTGTGTGTGTGGGGGGGGGGGGCAGGCAAACCCCTCTATTAATATCAACACAACTCTCTCCCTGTATCCCTACCTACTGTATGTACTAACCGACCAACCAATCCCACTGCCCAGGGGCTGCCGGCCTGGGACTAAAGGGAAGAAAGCAGTGGGGGGGGGAGAGAAGTAGGGAGACTGGTAGGGAAGGGAGAGAAGTAGGGAGACTGGTAGGGAAGGCAGAGAAGTAGGGAGACTGGTAGGGAGGGGAGAGAAGTAGGGAGACTGGTAGGGAGGGGAGAGAAGTAGGGAGACTGGTAGGGAAGGGAGAGAAGTAGGGAGACTGGTAGGGAAGGGAGAGAAGTAGGGAGACTGGTAGGGAAGGGAGAGAAGTAGGGAGACTGGTAGGGAAGGGAGAGAAGTAGGGAGACTGGTAGGGAGGGGAGAGAAGTAGGGAGACTGGTAGGGAAGGGAGAGAAGTAGGGAGACTGGTAGGGAGGGGAGAGAAGTAGGGAGACTGGTAGGGAGGGGAGAGAAGTAGGGAGACTGGTAGGGAGGGGAGAGAAGTAGGGAGACTGGTAGGGAAGGGAGAGAAGTAGGGAGACTGGTAGGGAGGGGAGAGAAGTAGGGAGACTGATAGGGAGGGGAGAGAAGTAGGGAGACTGGTAGGGAAGGGAGAGAAGTAGGGAGACTGGTAAAGAAGGGAGAGAAGTAGGGAGACTGGTAGGGAGGGGAGAGAAGTAGGGAGACTGGTAGGGAGGGGAGAGAAGTAGGGAGACTGGTAGGGAAGGGAGAGAAGTAGGGAGACTGGTAGGGAGGGGAGAGAAGTAGGGAGACTGGAAGGGAAGGGAGAGAAGTAGGGAGACTGGTAGGGAAGAGAGAGAAGTAGGGAGACTGGTAAGGAAGGGAGAGAAGTAGGGAGACTGGTAGGGAGGGGAGAGAAGTAGGGAGACTGGTAGGGAAGGGAGAGAAGTAGGGAGACTGGTAGGGAGGGGAGAGAAGTAGGGAGACTGGTAGGGAAGGGAGAGAAGTAGGGA
Source organism: Xenopus tropicalis (assembly GCF_000004195.4). Lineage (NCBI taxonomy): Eukaryota > Metazoa > Chordata > Amphibia > Anura > Pipidae > Xenopus > Xenopus tropicalis. The sequence goes on from NC_030685.2 coordinate 90,609,969, forward strand.
GACTGGTAGGGAAGGGAGAGGAGTAGGGAGACTGGTAGGGAAGGGAGAGAAGTAGGGAGACTGGTAGGGAAGGGAGAGAAGTAGGGAGACTGGTAGGGAGGGGAGAGAAGTAGGGAGACTGGTAGGGAAGGGAGAGAAGTAGGGAGACTGGTAGGGAGGGGAGAGAAGTAGGGAGACTGGTAGGGAAGGGAGAGAAGTAGGGAGACTGGTAGGGAGGGGAGAGAAGTAGGGAGACTGGTAGGGAAGGGAGAGAAGTAGGGAGACTGGTAGGGAGGGGAGAGAAGTAGGGAGACTGGTAGGGAGGGGAGAGAAGTAGGGAGACTGGTAGGGAGGGGAGAGAAGTAGGGAGACTGGTAGGGGAGAGAAGCTCTCTGGTGTTGTTGGTAACGTAAGAGCAGGCAAGGAGCGCCAGTGCAGAGAGTGCTGAGTATCTGTGTCCCAGGCATTAACCACTCTGTACCCCCCCTGTACCCCTCCCCAGGGCCCAGGACCCGCAAGCTGAAGAAGAAGAAGAGTGAGAAGGAGGACAAGAGGCCCAGAACGGCCTTCACTGCTGAGCAGCTCCAGAGACTGAAGGCTGAGTTCCAGGCCAATCGCTACATCACAGAGCAGAGGAGACAGACCTTGGCCCAAGAGCTGAGTCTCAATGAATCCCAAATAAAGATCTGGTTCCAGAACAAAAGGGCCAAGATCAAAAAGGCAACAGGGATGAAGAACGGGCTGGCTCTGCACCTCATGGCTCAGGGACTGTACAACCACTCGACTACTACTGTCCAGGAGAAGGAGGAGAGTGAGTGAGGGCAGCGCCCCCCGGTGACTGTGCCAATCATCTACTACTACTGTGCAGGACAGTGAGCAAAGGGGGCAACTCTGCCCGGTGACTGTGCCAATCATCTACTACTACTGTGCAGGACAGTGAGCAAAGGGGGCAACTCTGCCCGGTGACTGTGCCAATCATCTACTACTACTGTGCAGGACAGTGAGCAAAGGGGGCAACTCTGCCCGGTGACTGTGCAGCTGCTGTTCTGCTACTGGGCAGGAGAGGGAGCCAATGGGCCAGTCCGGTGCCGGTACCGGTTGTGCAGCACAGACCCCAGGGAAATCCTCCCAGTAACGGGGGAATCTCCGCTTCTTGTTGCCCCTGTGGTGCAAAATGGGACCCCCCATAATATGGATACAATGAACTCCTCCTCAGTGCGGACCCTACAGATACAGCTTTTGCTGTACGGACCCCAATGTCCCCCCTCGTCAATTCCAGGGTTTCTGACTGTTCCCCTTTAACTGTAGAACCAGTTTCTGGGCCCCAAAACCCAAGCGCCGAACTGCCCTTTAAAGCCAAAGATTTTCTGCTGTTGGAGTTTGTGTAACGTGAATAAAGTGCGTTGTGCCCGGAGCGACTGCCCTAACTTATTGCCCCAATAAACCCAGCCAATCACACGTCATCTCTCCTGTGTTTGTGGGAACGAGGGGCTGGGGGGCTGGAGAGATACGGGGGGGTCACTATATATAAATATATAAGGGGGGGGGGCAGTAATGAAATAGAGAAAGTACAGGGAAGAGCGACTAAGCTGATAAAGGGAATGGGCTCAGTTATGGGGAAAGGCTGGCCCAGTTGGGATTGGTTACACTGGGGAAGGGGCAGTTAAGGGGGGGTCACTATATATAAATATATAAGGGGGGGCAGTAATGAAATAGAGAAAGTACAGGGAAGAGCGACTAAGCTGATAAAGGGAATGGGCTCAGTTATGGGGAAAGGCTGGCCCAGTTGGGGTTGGTTACACTGGGGGGGGCAGTTAAGGGGGGGTCACTATATATAAATATATAAGGGGGGGGGCAGTAATGAAATAGAGAAAGTACAGGAAGAGCGACTAAGCTGATAAAGGGAATGGGCTCAGTTATGGGGAAAGGCTGGCCCAGTTGGGATTGGTTACACTGGGGGGGGCAGTTAAGGGGGGGTCACTATATATAAATATATAAGGGGGGGGGGCAGTAATGAAATAGAGAAAGTACAGGGAAGAGCGACTAAGCTGATAAAGGGAATGGGCTCAGTTATGGGGAAAGGCTGGCCCAGTTGGGATTGGTTACACTGGGGGGGGGGGGGGCAGTTAAGGGGGGGGGGTCACTATATATAAATATATAAGGGGGGGGCAGTAATGAAATAGAGAAAGTACAGGGAAGAGTGACTAAGCTGATAAAGGGAATGGGCTCAGTTATGGGGAAAGGCTGGCCCAGTTGGGATTGGTTACACTGGGGGGGGGGCAGTTAAGGGGGGGTCACTATATATAAATATATAAGGGGGGGGGCAGTAATGAAATAGAGAAAGTACAGGGAAGAGCGACTAAGCTGATAAAGGGAATGGGCTCAGTTATGGGGAAAGGCTGGCCCAGTTGGGATTGGTTACACTGGGGGGGGGGGGGCAGTTAAGGGGGGGGCACTATATATAAATATATAAGGGGGGGCAGTAATGAAATAGAGAAAGTACAGGGAAGAGCGACTAAGCTGATAAAGGGAATGGGCTCAGTTATGGGGAAAGGCTGGCCCAGTTGGGATTGGTTACACTGGGGGGGCAGTTAAGGGGGGGGCACTATATATAAATATATAAGGGGGGGCAGTAATGAAATAGAGAAAGTACAGGGAAGAGCGACTAAGCTGATAAAGGGAATGGGCTCAGTTATGGGGAAAGGCTGGCCCAGTTGGGATTGGTTACACTGGGGGGGGGGGGGCAGTTAAGGGGGGGTCACAAACAGTCACTATTTATTGGGCTGGGGGGGGCTGTTTGTGCCTCTGGGTACTGGGAATGCCAGGGGGGCTGTAAGGTGCCACAGACAGTCACTATTTATTGGGCTGGGGGGGGCTGTTTGTGCCTCTGGGTACTGGGAATGCCGGGGGGGCTGTAAGGTGCCACAGACAGTCACTATTTATTGGGCTGGGGGGGCTGTTTGTGCCTCTGGGTACTGGGAATGCCAGGGGGGCTGTAAGGCGCCACAGACAGTCACTATTTATTGGGCTGGGGGGGCTGTTTGTGCCTCTGGGTACTGGGAATGCCAGGGGGGGGGCTGTAAGGTGCCACAGACAGTCACTATTTATTGGGCTGGGGGGGCTGTTTGTGCCTCTGGGTACTGGGAATGCCAGGGGGGCTGTAAGGTGCCACAGACAGTCACTATTTATTGGGCTGGGGGGGCTGTTTGTGCCTCTGGGTACTGGGAATGCCAGGGGGGCTGTAAGGTGCCACAGACAGTCACTATTTATTGGGCTGGGGGGGGGGGGCTGTTTGTGCCTCTGGGTACTGGGAATGCCAGGGGGGGCTGTAAGGTGCCACAGACAGTCACTATTTATTGGGCTGGGGGGGGGGCTGTTTGTGCCTCTGGGTACTGGGAATGCCAGGGGGGGCTGTAAGGTGCCACAGACAGTCACTATTTATTGGGCTGGGGGGGGCTGTTTGTGCCTCTGGGTACTGGGAATGCCAGGGGGGCTGTAAGGTGCCACAGACAGTCACTATTTATTGGGCTGGGGGGGGGGGGCTGTTTGTGCCTCTGGGTACTGGGAATGCCGGGGGGCTGTAAGGTGCCACAGACAGTCACTATTTATTGGGCTGGGGGGGCTGTTTGTGCCTCTGGGTACTGGGAATGCCAGGGGGGGCTGTAAGGTGCCACAGACAGTCACTATTTATTGGGCTGGGGGGGGGGCTGTTTGTGCCTCTGGGTACTGGGAATGCCGGGGGGGCTGTAAGGTGCCACAGACAGTCACTATTTATTGGGCTGGGGGGGGGCTGTTTGTGCCTCTGGGTACTGGGAATGCCGGGGGGGCTGTAAGGTGCCACAGACAGTCACTATTTATTGGGCTGGGGGGGCTGTTTGTGCCTCTGGGTACTGGGAATGCCAGGGGGGCTGTAAGGTGCCACAGACAGTCACTATTTATTGGGCTGGGGGGGCTGTTTGTGCCTCTGGGTACTGGGAATGCCAGGGGGGCTGTAAGGTGCCACAGACAGTCACTATTTATTGGGCTGGGGGGGGGCTGTTTGTGCCTCTGGGTACTGGGAATGCCAGGGGGGCTGTAAGGTGCCACAGACAGTCACTATTTATTGGGCTGGGGGGGGGGGGGGCTGTTTGTGCCTCTGGGTACTGGGAATGCCGGGGGGGCTGTAAGGTGCCACAGACAGTCACTATTTATTGGGCTGGGGGGGGCTGTTTGTGCCTCTGGGTACTGGGAATGCCAGGGGGGCTGTAAGGTGCCACAGACAGTCACTATTTATTGGGCTGGGGGGGGCTGTTTGTGCCTCTGGGTACTGGGAATGCCAGGGGGGCTGTAAGGTGCCACAGTCACTATTTATTGGGCTGGGGGGGGACTGTTTGTGCCTCTGGGTACTGGGAATGCCAGGGGGGGCTGTAAGGTGCCACAGACAGTCACTATTTATTGGGCTGGGGGGGGCTGTTTGTGCCTCTGGGTACTGGGAATGCCGGGGGGGCACAGAGGTACAGGGGGTGGGTGGGCACAGAGGTACAGGGGGTGAGTGGGCCAGAGGTACAGGGGGTGAGTGGGCACAGAGGTACAGGGGGTGGGTGGGCACAGAGGTACAGGGGGTGGGTGGGCACAGAGGTACAGGGGGTGGGTGGGCACAGAGGTACAGGGGGTGGGTGGGCACAGAGGTACAGGGGGTGGAGTGGGCACAGAGGTACAGGGGGTGAGTGGGCACAGAGGTACAGGGGGTGGGTGGGCACAGAGGTACAGGGGGTGGGTGGGCACAGAGGTACAGGGGGTGAGTGGGCACAGAGGTACAGGGGGTGAGTGGGCACAGAGGTACAGGGGGTGAGTGGGCACAGAGGTACAGGGGTTGGGTGGGCACAGAGGTACAGGGGTGAGTGGGCACAGAGGTACAGGGGGTGGGTGGGCACAGAGGTACAGGGGGTGGGTGGGCACAGAGGTACAGGGGGTGGGTGGGCACAGAGGTACAGGGGGTGAGTGGGCACAGAGGTACAGGGGGTGAGTGGGCACAGAGGTACAGGGGGTGAGTGGGCACAGAGGTACAGGGGGTGGGTGGGCACAGAGGTACAGGGGGTGGGTGGGCACAGAGGTACAGGGGGTGAGTGGGCACAGAGGTACAGGGGGTGAGTGGGCACAGAGGTACAGGGGGTGGGTGTTACACACATGGGGGGTATTACACACTCACACAGCTGCCAGCCATAGAGACCACCCATTATGGCTCAAGGGGCAAAGGCCTGGGGGTCATTATCTGTAGCACATGTTCCACCCCAGTAACCTTTTCAGTGCTGATCCCCCCTCCTCTCTGGAACCCCCGGCTGGGGTAGAACCACCTGCACCGTCTCCCCCTGACTCCCCTACAGGGGCCCCGGGGCCCCAGCTCAGCCGGATTTCCTAGGGGGAGAATTGCAGGTTATATCGGCCCATTCCCCTGCTCTGGCACCTACATGGTTAAATGAAGGGTCACATGACACATTGCACTGCAGCACTTTCATCTCAGCAACAGCAGACTTTAACCCCCGCAGGTCCTCACTCTCAGGAATAATCCCACTTTTAACTCTTTCTATACATACAAGCTCTAAAGCCAGCGGGTGCCCATGCCCCGTACTTACTGGCATTTTAACCCCTTGGTCTCATACTCTGAGTCTATGGCAACTCCAACCCAGCCGGCCCACAATCCTCTGTGGTACACCCAGGCTTTGCAGTGCATTATGGGAGAAGCAAAGTGGATATACAGTAGCACATACCCCCAACAGGGGGAATGTAAGGATATATATTGTGTGTATAGGGTATATATATATATATAGGATAAGCCAAGACACATACAGGGGGAGGGACAGGGAGGTTCTGATGAGCTTAACCCTTTCCCTATAGGGCAGTTTCCACTTTCCCACCGCTGATCCCCTATATTCACCCAACTTTGATTCCCAATTGAGTTATTGGAATTATCTTCCCCCCCAAACTGGCCCCCACGGGTACTGATCCCTATGGAGGGAAGCTGGCAATCAGGAGGGGGAAATCCGGCTCCCCAGCCCAGAAAGCCTCCGTCAGTGTTGGCCAGCGACCCAGAGGCCCCTGAGTAACGTCCAATGGCCTCAGTCAATAAGTTCCCCCCCTCGGGGGCCCGAAAGCCCTCCCCATCCTGCACCGCTCGCAGGAAAGGGTCTATGGCACATAGAGAAATGGAACAACCCTGACGCACCCCAACCCTGACACACCCCAACCCTGATGCACCCCAACCCTGATGCACCCCAACCCTGACACACCCCAACCCTGATGCACCCCAACCCTGACACCTCCCCGGCCCCAACCCTGACACCTCCCCGGCCCCAACCCTGACGCACCCCCAACCCTGACACCTCCCCGGCCCCAACCCTGACGCACCCCCAACCCTGACACACCCCAACCCTGATGCACCCCAACCCTGATGCACCCCAACCCTGACACCTCCCCGGCCCCAACCCTGACACCTCCCCGGCCCCAACCCTGACACCTCCCCGGCCCCAACCCTGACGCACCCCCAACCCTGACACCTCCCCGGCCCCAACCCTGACGCACCCCCAACCCTGACGCACCCCCAACCCTGACACACCCCAACCCTGATGCACCCCAACCCTGATGCACCCCAACCCTGACACCTCCCCGGCCCCAACCCTGACGCACCCCCAACCCTGACACCTCCCCGGCCCCAACCCTGACGCACCCCCAACCCTGACACACCCCAACCCTGATGCACCCCAACCCTGATGCACCCCAACCCTGACACCTCCCCGGCCCCAACCCTGACACCTCCCCTGCCCCAACCCTGACGCACCCCCAACCCTGATGCACCCCAACCCTGATGCACCCCAACCCTGATGCACCCCAACCCTGATGCACCTGCTCTCAGTTCCCTACAGAAATAGGGGTTGGTAGCACTAGGTAGGTACCTAATATATAGGGGCAGAGACAGGGGAAAGTGTTGGAAGGGTTACTGCCTGCCCTGCTCCCATTTCCCTACAGAAATAGGGGTTGGTAGCACTAGGTAGGTACCTAATATATAGGGAATAGGGGTCGGTAGCACTAGGTAGGTACCTAATATATAGGGAATAGGGGTCGGTAGCACTAGGTAGGTACCTAATATATAGGGGCAGAGACAGGGGAAAGTGTTGGAAGGGTTACTGCCTGCCCTGCTCCCATTTCCCTACAGAAATAGGGGTTGGTAGCACTAGGTAGGTACCTAATATATAGGGGCAGAGACAGGGGAAAGTGTTGGAAGGGTTACTGCCTGCCCTGCTCCCATTTCCCTACAGAAATAGGGGTCGGTAGCACTAGGTAGGTACCTAATATATAGGGGCAGAGACAGGGGAAAGTGTTGGAAGGGTTACTGCCTGCCCTGCTCCCATTTCCCTACAGAAATAGGGGTTGGTAGCACTAGGTAGGTACCTAATATATAGGAATTTTTATTAAAAATAAAAATGCTTACAATAAGAAACAAAACAATACAATTCTTATACTAACAATACAAAAGTAAGGGTTTTGTTGAATTAATCATAACCAGTTCACTTGTTACTCCCTCCCCATTCCACCCACATGAGGACGGCCAACTATCAAAGTCCACCCCTTTGTCCATATTGACCGCCTCCCCTCCCCACACCCTCACCAATCCCACAACACCCAATGGATAGCCAGTTCCAAAGTCTTGTCTCTGTCCTTTTTGGCTTCCATTCCCCTCCACCAAAGCAAAATGTCCAAAGCCCACGCCCACCCTAACCCCTTCCCCCACCCAAAGGAAAAAGAAGACCCCCAAACCCAATTCAAGGCTTCCGCCATAATAATGAAGGCAAAGGCTTGGGATCTGTCGAAAATGCCTAAAAATAAACAAAAAGGCAGTATCACGTTCTTGAAATAAATATAAACACACAAAAACCAACTCAGTAGCAGAAGGAAACTGCCTAGAGGTGAGGCCTAAAGGGTAAAGCCCCCCCATAATGCTGGGGTACAAGAGGATCGAGCCGACTCTAATGATCTAATGTACCTTAGCTCCACCATGATGGATTTAGCAATGTTCTCAGGGGTCACATCTGAACCAAAGGAATAGCGGCATCGCCCGTGCCATAGATGGTACCTATATACCGTAATGACCAGGTACAACGTCTCGTGGTCGTGGCTGTGCTGTCGGGCCGACACACCATAGGCCAGTTCAGCATAGCCCAGGGTGTCCAGGAGCGGAGCACAGAGAGCTCGGGAGACCTGAGAGCGCACACTCTTTGCCAAGGGACAATGCTGCAGAAAATGCTCCTGGGACTCCTCCACACCACATCCCCAGGGGCAATTTCGGTCGACCACCGACAAATACTTGACATTTCCCCTGACAAAGAGTTTTCCCTGAAGAGAGAGCCAGGATAGGTCAAATGACTTGGGAGGCAACCTCTTGCTATTGAGGAAACGCAAGCTCCTGACCAGAGTGTTCCCAACGCAGTCCCTCAAGGCGAGCGGAATAGCAAAGTAGACATCTAGCACCCTCATATAAAGAGCGCGCCTGGAGGCTGTACCGAGATCATCTACTCTGATATCCCATCTCCTCAAAAGCTTCAGCCCAAGGACAAAGTATGATGGGAGATGACTATGTCGCACCCGCACCTGCTTCACCCTATCGCCCTGTAACCAGTCACCTACAAAAGGGGATACCCAGGCCCTGACACTGCTTTGCCACGGAACTTCAGTTCTTTGACCCAGGTGCCCAAAGTTAAACTTCAGGAAAATGGTGCCAAAGAAGGCCACAGGACACAACATGTCCAACCCACCCTCTTTTGTCCGCAGGTAGGTTATCCCTCTTTTTACAGGGTTCAGCCTGCTCCCCCAGAGCATCTGGAAGAACAGGCTGTGGATCCTCGCATAGAAAGCTTCTGGCAAAGGATAAACAAAAGACACATACAGGAGGAGAGGGACCAGGTAAGTTTTGATGAGCTTCACCCTTTCCCTATAGGACAGCCTCCACTTTTTCCACCGCTGTACCCTTGCATTCACAGCATCCAACTTTGATTCCCAATTGAGTTTGGAATTGTCTTCCCTCCTAAATTTGACCCCAAGGATACTAATTTCTTTGGAGGCAAGCTGAAAATCAGGAAGAGGGAAATCTGGCTCCCCTTCCACAGTCCAGAAAGCCTCCGACTTGTCAGTGTTGACCAGCGACCCGGAGGCCTCTGAGTAACTTTCGATGGCATCAGTCAACAAGTTCACCTCCTCAGGATGTGAGACAACGACTGTGACATCGTCCGCGTAGGCTACCAGCTTCAGGGGCAGGCAACGAGGGGCCCGAAAGCCCTCCAAATCCAAGGCCTGCACCGCTCGCAGGAAAGGGTCTATGGCAAAGACATACAGCAATGGACTCAGAGGACAACCCTGACGCACCCCGGCCTCAACCCTGAAGTTTTCACCGCGCCAACCGTTAACAAGTGGGAAGCTCTCTCCCTCCCTGTACAAAACAGTGAGCCACTCGACAAATTGATCCGGGATGCCGTACTTACGCAAGGTGGCCCATAGGTACTGATGATCCACTCTATCAAAAGCTTTGGCCTGGTCAAGACCTACCACATATCTCCTACTACTCTGAGCTTTGCATGTTTCAAGCACTTCACGAATTGACAAGAGTGCCCCAAAGATGCTCCGCCCTTTCACCGTGCAGAACTGCTCACGGGACAATAAAGTGCCTGAAAACAAAATCAGTCTAGAAAAAAGCACCTTTGCGAGAAGCTTCCTGTCTGTGTTCAAGAGGGCAATAGGCCTCCAATTCTTGACATCCGAGGGCTCCTTGCCTTTTGATAACAACACTAAGGAGGACAATCTCATGGAGGGAGGTAAGACACCTCCTCCCAGGCAGTCTCTAAAGACCTCCACGAGAATTGGGGCCAAAAGGTCTTTAAAGGTCTTATAAAATTCGGCTGTGAGGCCGTCTGGGCCTGGGGCTTTCTTTAAATGAAGCTGGTCAATCGCTATTTTGACCTCATCCTCCGTAATGTCAGCCACCAAAGAGGAAAAGTCCAAATTCTGCAGATCAGGACCCGGGGTTCCCTCCAAGAAGGCTTTTATCTTCTCCCCCTCCAAAGCTTTGCTCTTAAACAGGTCAGCATAGTAGGCCTGAACAACTCGCAAGATCCCACCCTTGGATGTCTGGACTATACCCTGGGAGTCCTTCAGGCCAGTTATTACCTTTTTCTCCACAGACTCTCTGCAATTCCGAAAAGGATCAGGGGAATGGAAACCACCATAATCCCTCTCTAGAACCAGAGACCTGTAGCGACTGTACTGATGCTCCCTGATCAAGAGCTTCAGCTGGGAAACTTTATCCCCTGCCACCCCATCCGAAATATAAGACTCAAGCTTCTTTCGTAGGGACAGGTACTTTTTATACTTATTTCCCTCCCTAACAACAGATAGTTTATGGAAGAAGTTGCGGAATGACTCCTTAGCCTCCTCCCACCACTGCGACATAGAGTCGAAAAGCATAGTCCTTGTCAACTCGAGCTGAAGGAGTGCCTCAAAGGAGTGCCTAACTGCCTCCCCCTCCAGGGATTCAGCACTCAACCTCCACAACCCCCGACCCTTAGCTGGAACTGAGGAAGCCCCCAACAGAAAGGATAAGGCAAGATGATCTGAGTAGTCAACAAGGACTTCCTCAACTTCTGTAAAGACCTCCCCTGACTGGACAAAAGCCATATCTAGCCGACTACTTTTCCCAGCACAGTGATAAGTATGTTTCCCTACCCGGCCATCATGGGTGAAGACATCAACCATATCCGCCTGCTGCAGCATGTTCTTCAAAAAGTGACTTTCATGCTTATCAAAGAAGCGACCTGATCTATCAGCAGCATTAAGGACTTGGTTAAAGTCTCCAGCCCAGATGACCGGGATGGAGGTGTGGAGGTACTGCTGTAATTCCCTAAGTAAAGTTCTCCTCCCGAGCCCTGACTGAGCGCCATAGGTGTTAATAAGCCGCAATCTGCGCCCCGCAACTGACACATCCAACAGGAGACATCTCCCTACCTCAACTTCCACGAGACGATGCACCTGGATCCCTGAATGTCCCCGAAATAGGATCCCAACTCCTGCACCTGGCTCTGGTGCAATCGAGAAGAAGCTGGGACCACAATGCCACTCCCGGGAAGCCCTCCGAAGATCCACAGAGGATCCCAATCTGGTTTCCTGGAGGAAAATGATATCTGCCGAGGAGTGTTCGAGGGCTTGATATACTTGGAACATGGCACGGGGCGACTTCATACTTGATACATTGGTGGACATGATCCTGAGTGGAGAGAAAACCATGGTTAAGATTTATGTTTATATCTTTTATTTCTCTTCCTTGCCTCTTCCTGTCTCTTATCCTCCTGACTGGTATCCCCCTTCAGGTCCCCATACCTTTTGACCTGAACACCTGAAGGGACAGGATCATCATCCCCAATAGACACAATTTCATCTGTGTCCACTGAAAGGTTACCACCCCCACTACCTTTCTTTACCTGGGTTTTAACCCCCTGCCTTTCAGAGGGCCTTTTTTGGGTTACATGCTCCTGCCCTGTGTCCATTTCCCCATCATCCCCACTCTTGCTTTCGGAATCCCCCTCCGCCCCACTATCAGATTCTTCAGCAAGACATTGACCAGGGGAATGTACAGGATCAGCTTCCAAAGGGGACTCTCTCCGGCTCAGCCTGTCTCTCCTCCTCCCTTTCCATTCTTTTGAGCTCATCCTGTTCCTCCATTTCTTCCCCCCAAGATTTTTGTCTACTCAAAGGGGCAAATTTATTTGAGAGATCAATTTTCATGGAGGGAATTAGTCTCTGTGGGGCTTGCTGCTTTCCTTTCCCTCTACCAACTTCCACCCATTCTTTTCCTTTAGAAGGGACAGAGGATTTTGGAGCTACAGAACCAGATTTTAGGAGTATGGGCTTAGAACTCTGCCTCTGAGGCAAAGGAGCAGACTTGGGACCTTTGGGTTGGTGAGGAGGTGGGGATGGGTTGTGTGGTTCTATGGCCAGTATGGGCTGACTTATGGACTGATGAGACTCTGACCCTTGGACTGGGGGCTGACATTCTCTAAGCTCCTCTCTGATCTCTTCCAGCATTTCCTCAGCCATCTCCTCCTCCAAATTAGGGCAACTCTCCCTGATATTATGAAGAGCCTCGGGACAAGCCCTGTGCGAGTGGCCAAAGAATCCACACAGGTTGCACTTTACGTCCTTACAGTCTCGCCCTATGTGCCCAACATCACCACAAAGTGAACACCTGACCACTGCACAGGCATTTGCACGGTGACCATAAGAGCCACATTTGAAACAAGCCCTCGGCTGCCCGGGGTAAAAGACCACTCCCCTCTCATCCCCAATAAAGACTGAGTTAGGGAGATGCTGAGGGATGTTATAGCGCATTCGGAGCTCCACATTAGCACACCAACCCCCAGACCAGTACCCATTGTTGTCTATGTCCATAGTGAGGGGGGAGAGAACCTTACAATGCCTGCCCAGCCATATTGCTATGTCTTCAGGAGGGACATTGTCATTTTTAAACAAAATCGTGACCTTTTTGGTCTCTGGCTTAGTGACTGGAATCACCTTAAAGTTCTTCCAGAGACCCGTGGATCTAAAGTGATCATACTCATGCCAGAAGTACTCAAGTTTGTTAGAGGTCCTGAAAACAATGTCGTACTCCAACTCGGAGTTCTTTATGCAGGCTCTCACATCTGCAGGGGTTAGGGTGGCCTGTTTCAGCAGCAACTCCTTCCCAATCACATCCCTGCTGGGCATTGACTCCCTTTCTCCTTCCCATTTCAGCCTAATGCGGTTTCTCAGCTTGAACACTGGGCCAGTAACTCGCCGCTCCACCCCTGGGACTCTTACTCGATTTAGGGGCCTATTCCAAGCATTAGGTGGCTGTGGGGGGTTGGTCTTTTGGCCTGAGTTTCTACCCATGGATGCGTTATTTGCCTGGATTGATGAGGGAGGGGGTGGCATTAATGGATTAGGTGCTGAGGAGACACCAGGTACCGGCACAGTAAGTGGAACGGACTGATGAGCCCCAGAGGGTGCCTCAACTGCCACATCACTTGCCCCTGCAGTTCCACTCTCCCTGCCCTGTGGTTCCTGCAGAACTGACTCCACGCACCGCGTTACCACCCCAGCATTCTCACCATCACTTTCTCCATCACTCATACAAGCCACACCCACACTAGGCTCCTCCTTCTTGCCATCTGCCACTCCAACACTCACTGCCACCGGCCCATCCACACAAGGTGTTACCGTCAATTCCATATCCGAACACTCCCCATGCCCCAGAGCAGAAGCATCTGAAGCACTCTGTTTTACAACAGAAACCTCGGTTTGGCCCTGGGGGGCCCCACTTTCCTGATAGGATGGAAGAGATGGAAAGTCATCTTGGGAAAAGACAAAAGTCTCCACCTCTCTCTGGGGCAGGTTGCCCTTCTTCACCTTCCCTTGCACTGTTGCCAGTTCCTCCTGGGTAAAGACGAAATTAGGGGCATGTATCTGGGCAACAACCGTCTTCTTATAGTGCAGTTTCCCTGGCGTTCTTCCTTCCCGCTCGCTCTCGGATGAGGAGACCTGCCTGGGAGATCTGTACGGCACCGGCTCCTTCAGGATTTTTGCAGATGCTTCAAAGCGCCTCCTGTTGGCGTACACCTCCGCCATTGGCCCTATTTGGCCCCTCACGCTGTCCAGCTCTTTATCCAGCGAAAACATTTCAGCATTTAGATGGTTAACTTTAGACAAGTAATACTCCTGATCCTCCACTTTTGCATAGGAGTACTGGTTGTAGGCAGCCTTCATCTCAACACTCAGCTGCTTCCTTTTTGCCTCCAGATCTTCCATCAGTCTGATTGACTGAATCAGTTGGTCACTATCAATCTTGTCCCCTTCAAAAGGAGACTGTTTAAGCACAGAGATGGCCTGCCCAGCTAAGGTATTGTTTTGGCACTGTGCGTATTAACATTCAGGCTTGGAGCACCAACATGTCTGCCTTCCAATTCAGGTGTAGCAAGATGGCCGCCACTGTGCTTCCGCAAACCTTCTGCACCTCCAAGATGGCTGCTACTCAAATTGGGAGTACCAAGATGGCTGCCATGAAGCCGGCTCTGCTCTTTGCCACATCCAATATGGCCGTCAGCAACATCCACTTCCTGCTTAGAAGCCATGTGCTTTGGAAATCCAAGATGGCCGCCAGCAACATGCACTTCCTGTTTGGAAGCCATGTGCTTAGGAAATCCAAGATGGCCGCTGGACTCTTGCTGTTTGGCATTCTGTGTTTGCTTGCTGGCTTCCTTCAGCACTTTCCCCCCAGGGAGAGAAGGAGTTCCCTTCCCCAGAGCAGTGGGAGCCTGGGATGGAGCAGGGGAAGTGTTTATGGGAGCTGGTACTGCACTTACAGATGCGCCATCTTGGGTATGTACACCAACAGTTTGTGTTATTGTGCAACTTGTACTCTCAGCAGTGTGTGTAACATCACCCAGCAATGTGTTGTGACTGGGCAGCAGGGTTGGCTCCCCCCCAGGGGCAGCAGCAGGGGCCCCATGTTGGTGAGGGGCAGTCACTGCCGGGGGAGCCACACACTCAGTTTTACATGCAGGTGTAACAACATAATCAGTAACATTTTCTGCAGAACTTTCTACAACAGAACTGTCTGAGTCTGCACTTACTGCCATTTCCACTTTGCCTCCTCTCCTCCCCACACACTTCTTCAGCACATTTCCACCTTTGTGGCTCTTTCCTCCCTCCTTCCCACTTCCACTCTCCCCTTTACCAGTAGCTTCCCTGTGGCCTCTGGCTGCCGGCTTGGCCCATTCCTCCGGGGCTGCTGCAGGGACTCTCCCCAGGGATCTTGGCTTCCTCCCTGCTTTCTCCTCCTGGGGCTTAGTGATGTTTCTTGTGGATCTCTGGCCCTCCACTGTAGGCCCCAAGGCCTGGGCCTCGCGCTGAGAACGTGTCCACCCAGGCCCTACTGGACCCGGGCTAACACTCTCCATTCTGTAGGTCACTCACAGCTCAGACAGGCACGTCTGCTCTGCTCTCAGTTCCCTACAGAAATAGGGGTTGGTAGCACTAGGTAGGTACCTAATATATAGGGGCAGAGACAGGGGAAAGTGTTGGAAGGGTTACTGCCTGCCCTGCTCTCATTTCCCTACAGAAATAGGGGTTGGTAGCACTAGGTAGGTACCTAATATATAGGGAATAGGGGTCGGTAGCACGAGGTAGGTACCTAATATATAGGGAATAGGGGTCGGTAGCACTAGGTAGGTACCTAATATATAGGGAATAGGGGTCGGTAGCACTAGGTAGGTACCTAATATATAGGGAATAGGGGTCGGTAGCACTAGGTAGGTACCTAATATATAGGGAATAGGGGTTGGTAGCACTAGGTAGGTACCTAATATATAGGGAATAGGGGTCGGTAGCACTAGGTAGGTACCTAATATATAGGGAATAGGGGTCGGTAGCACTAGGTAGGTACCTAATATATAGGGAATAGGGGTCGGTAGCACTAGGTAGGTACCTAATATATAGGGAATAGGGGTCGGTAGCACTAGGTAGGTACCTAATATATAGGGAATAGGGGTCGGTAGCACTAGGTAGGTACCTAATATATAGGGAATAGGGGTTGGTAGCACTAGGTAGGTACCTAATATATAGGGAATAGGGGTCGGTAGCACTAGGTAGGTACCTAATATATAGGGAATAGGGGTTGGTAGCGCTAGGTAGGTACCTAATATAATAATCAGGTAGCGCTGGCGGAGTTAGTGTAATTAAGCGCCGCTATCCCCAGGGGGCGCCGTATGACTGGGAGGGACAGGCGACTGCAGGTTTAATTATGTCTCCCGACCAATGAAATGAGCTCGTTGCCTGATTATGCGCTGAGTGTTGAATATTTAATTGTAATTAAAAGAAAGACATCGTTTACATGAATTCATGTTCTCATTGGAGGAGAGGAAACCTTGGGGAGGGGCCCCGGGGTGAGACCTTCTGCTCATTGAGTCGCTGCCGGGGCTGCTGGGAATCGGGCCCCACACAGGACATGTTGCCCCGGCAGCACTAAGAGCCACTCTGACCAAGTCTGGGCCCCCCAGTTATTATTTAAGGGGATCCAAAACCAAAAAAATGAAATGATGGAAAGGAGGTCGGGGCTCTTCCAGGGATTTTCTACTTTCTACTCACACATTAGCAGTTTTATACTGCCAGTATCAGCCAATCACGGCAAGGCCCAGGGGGTCACACTCTATGCACTTCCTGGTCTCATTTAACCCTTGGGTTGCCAACTCTCTGTTGAGCTGGGTATTAGGTGCCTAAATGTGCAAAATGAATGTTAATTGCCAAAGTGCAACCTCATTCATTTCTTGGGTTTATATTCCCTTTAAGTGATGGGTGGTGCCACCTGTCTGTCCCACAAGGTACTGTCAGATACTGGGGGGCGGGGGGCCTGCAGCACAAATGGGGGGCTCTTGGGTCAGTATATCCCCAATCTGAAACATTATAGGCCTGGATAGGGTTAAATAGAGTGTGAGCTTCTGTGCAGGGGAAACTGGCACATTACAGGCAGGATAGGGTTAAATAGTGTGTGAGCTTCTGTGCCGGGGAAGCTGGCACATTACAGGGCAGGATAGGGTTAAATAGAGTGTGAGCCTTTGTGCAGGGGAAGCTGGCACATTATAGCGCAGGATAGGGTTAAATAGAGTGTGAGCCTCTGTGCAGGGGAAGCTGGCACATTACAGGGCAGGATGGGGTTAAATAGAGTGTGAGCCTCTGTGCAGGGGAAGCTTGCACATTACAGGCAGGATAGGGTTAAATAGAGTGTGAGCTTCTGTGCAGGGGAAAAGGCACATTACAGGGCAGGATAGGGTTAAATAGAGTGTGAGCCTCTGTGCAGGGGAAGCTGGCACATTACAGGGCAGGATAGGGTTAAATAGAGTGTGAGCCTCTGTGCAGGGGAAGCTGGCACATTACAGGCAGGATGGGGTTAAATAGAGTGTGAGCCTCTGTGCAGGGGAAGCTGGCACATTACAGGCAGGATAGGGTTAAATAGAGTGTTCCCCATGGGGAGGATTTAACCCTTGCACAGTCCTACACAGAACAATACTTATGACTCCCCCAACAAATAATTTCCCAGAATCCCACAGTGTGTGAGGGATCAGCTGGAAGAGATGGGAATTAAAGGGATTTCTTGGAATTGATCCGATTGGAGCGGAAGGAAATCCCACAAATCTTTGGCTGAGGGAACGTTTATTGCAGATTTGGGGCTAAATCCAAAGTAAATCTGAGTTTCCCACCCTGGGGGGGCCGCACTCTGGGAATAACCCCCAGCTAATGCCCCCAGCTGCACGGGGGGGCACTCTGGGAATAACCCCCAGCTAATGCCCCCAGCTGCACGGGGGGGGGGGCACTCTGGGAATAACCCCTAGCTAATGCCCCCAGCTGCACGGGGGGGCACTCTGGGAATAACCCCCAGCTAATGCCCCCAGCTGCACGGGGGGGCACTCTGGGAATAACCCCCAGCTAATGCCCCCAGCTGCACGGGGGGGCACTCTGGGAATAACCCCCAGCTGCACGGGGGGGGGGGCACTCTGGGAATAACCCCCAGATAATGCCCCCAGCTGCACGGGGGGGGCACTCTGGGAATAACCCCCAGCTAATGCCCCCAGCTGCACGGGGGGGGCACTCTGGGAATAACCCCCAGCTAATGCCCCCAGCTGCACGGGGGGGCACTCTGGGAATAACCCCCAGCTAATGCCCCCAGCTGCACGGGGGGGCACTCTGGGAATAACCCCCAGCTAATGCCCCCAGCTGCATGGGGTGGGGGGCACTCTGGGAATAACCCCCAGCTAATGCCCCCAGCTGCATGGGGTGGGGGGCACTCTGGGAATAACCCCCAGCTAATGCCCCCAGCTGCACGGGGGGGCACTCTGGGAATAACCCCCAGCTGCACGGGGGGGGGGCACTCTGGGAATAACCCCCAGATAATGCCCCCAGCTGCACGGGGGGGCACTCTGGGAATAACCCCCAGCTGCACGGGGGGGCACTCTGGGAATAACCCCCAGCTAATGCCCCCAGCTGCACGGGGTGGGGGCACTCTGGGAATAACCCCCAGCTAATGCCCCAGCTGCACGGGGGGGGGCACTCTGGGAATAACCCCCAGCTAATGCCCCCAGCTGCACGGGGGGCACTCTGGGAATAACCCCCAGCTAATGCCCCCAGCTGCACGGGGGGGCACTCTGGGAATAACCCCCAGCTAATGCCCCCAGCTGCACGGGGGGGGGCACTCTGGGAATAACCCCCAGCTAATGCCCCCAGCTGCACGGGGGGGCACTCTGGGAATAACCCCCAGCTAATGCCCCCAGCTGCACGGGGTGGGGGGCACTCTGGGAATAACCCCCAGCTAATGCCCCCAGCTGCACGGGGGGGGGCACTCTGGGAATAACCCCCAGCTAATGCCCCCAGCTGCACGGGGGGGGCACTCTGGGAATAACCCCCAGCTAATGCCCCCAGCTGCACGGGGGGGGCACTCTGGGAATAACCCCCAGCTAATGCCCCCAGCTGCACGGGGGGGGCACTCTGGGAATAACTGGGTGTAACTGGGCCCCTATCCCCACAGCTAATGCCCCCAGCCCCATGGGGGGGGGGGGAATATAAAGCCCCATTGTCTGTAACTGACACTTCCAGTTATGCTGCTGGGGGCCGGGCCCTATGGGCCCCTCAGGGCACAGCGTCATATTTTAATGTCATTTCCCAGAACTGTCTAAAGCCATTTATGTCTGTCTGTATCATGCACTCACACTCACACAGAGGCACTCACACTCACACAGAGGCACTCACACTCACACAGAGGCACTCATACTCACACAGAGGCACTCACACTCACACAGAGGCACTCACACTCACACAGAGGCACTCACACTCACACAGAGGCACTCACACTCACACAGAGGCACTCACACTCACACAGAGGCACTCACACTCACACAGAGGCACTCACACTCACACAGAGGCACTCACACTCACACAGAGGCACTCACACAGAGGCACTCACACAGAGGCACTCACACTCACACAGAGGCACTCACACAGAGGCACTCACACTCACACAGAGGCACTCACACAGAGGCACTCACACTCACACAGAGGCACTCACACTCACACAGAGGCACTCATACTCACACAGAGGCACTCACACTCACACAGAGGCACTCACATCACACAGGCACTCACACAGAGGCACTCACACAGAGGCACTCACACTCACACAGAGGCACTCACACTCACACAGAGGCACTCACACAGAGGCACTCACACTCACACAGAGGCACTCACACAGAGGCACTCACACTCACACAGAGGCACTCACACTCACACAGAGGCACTCACACAGAGGCACTCACACAGAGGCACTCACACTCACACAGAGGCACTCACACTCACACAGAGGCACTCACACTCACACAGAGGCACTCACACAGAGGCACTCACACTCACACAGAGGCACTCACACTCACACAGAGGCACTCACACTCACACAGAGGCACTCACACTCACACAGAGGCACTCATACTCACACAGAGGCACTCACACTCACACAGAGGCACTCACACTCACACAGAGGCACTCATACTCACACAGAGGCACTCACACTCACACAGAGGCACTCATACTCACACAGAGGCACTCATACTTACACAGAGGCACTCACACTCACACAGAGGCACTCACACAGAGGCACTCACACTCACACAGAGGCACTCACACAGAGGCACTCACACTCACACAGAGGCACTCACACAGAGGCACTCACACTCACACAGAGGCACTCACACAGAGGCACTCACACTCACACAGAGGCACTCACACTCACACAGAGGCACTCACACTCACACAGAGGCACTCATACTCACACAGAGGCACTCATACTCACACAGAGACACTCACACTCACAGAGGCACTCATACTCACACAGAGGCACTCATACTCACACAGAGGCACTCACACTCACACAGAGGCACTCATACTCACACAGAGGCACTCATACTCACACAGAGGCACTCACACTCACACAGAGGCACTCACACTCACACAGAGGCACTCATACTCACACAGAGGCACTCATACTCACACAGAGGCACTCATACTCACACAGAGGCACTCATACTTACACAGAGGCACTCACACAGAGGCACTCACACTGACACAGAGGCACTCATACTTACACAGAGGCACTCATACTCACACAGAGGCACTCACACTCACACAGAGGCACTCACACTGACACAGAGGCACTCATACTTACACAGAGGCACTCATACTCACACAGAGGCACTCACACTGACACAGAGGCACTCATACTCACACAGAGGCACTCATACTCACACAGAGGCACTCACACTCACACAGAGGCACTCACACTGACACAGAGGCACTCATACTCACACAGAGGCACTCATACTCACACAGAGGCACTCACACTCACACAGAGGCACTCACACTGACACAGAGGCACTCATACTTACACAGAGGCACTCATACTCACACAGAGGCACTCACACTGACACAGAGGCACTCATACTCACACAGAGGCACTCATACTCACACAGAGGCACTCACACTCACACAGAGGCACTCACACTCACACAGAGGCACTCATACTCACACAGAGGCACTCACACTCACACTGGGTACTATAGAAGCAATGCATTGGGAGCTACACTGTATGTGCAAGGGAAACCTGATGGATCAGTACCAGAACACTCCATCTGTGTCACCTGACCCACTCCCACCAATCAGATGTGAAACATTTTTAGTAGAGCCCAGAAAATGTACATGCTAATTGGTTGCTATGGGTTACTAGGCCTGTAGCACTTTGCACCTTATATTACATTAACCCCTCATTAACCAGTTGGCCTGGGGGGGGGGGGCAGAACCAATGAAGCAGAGGATTCTGGCCTTGCAGGAAGGTTCCAGTTTGGCCCTTAGGAGAATGTAGTGACACCAGCCTGGGGGTTAATCCATCCTGCTGGGGGGGGGGGCAAATAGAAGATGGAGCGGTTGCCAGGGGTGCCACTAAGCCTGTATGGGATTCTCTCTCGGGGGGCCGTCACAGGGCTCTGATCTAAGGCCCCTCTTGCCCAGCCAACACGGGGGGGGGGGGGCAGATTAAATATTGGGACGGAAATGGCCTCTATTTGGGGACTGCGGGGGCAGTGGCCCCCCCTCACTGTTACCTTCCATAGTAACCAGATTAAAGGCCAAGTCTGCACTTATCAGCACTTCCCTGAGCTCTGCTGGTCACATGGGGACACGGCCGCACCGACACAGTTCCCACTTTAATTGCCCTTCATACACTCATACACTCACTCTTACACTCACTCACTCATACACTCACTCACTCACTCATACACTCACTCTTACACTCACACTCACTCATACACTCACTCATACACTCACACTCACTCATACACTCACTCATACACTCACACTCACTCATACACTCACACTCACTCATACACTCACTCGCTCATACACTCACTCACTCACTCTTACACTCACACTCATACACTCACTCACTCACTCATACACTCACTCATACACTCACTCACTCACTCATACACTCACTCACTCATTCACTCACTCACTCACTCATACACTCACTCACTCACTCTTACACTCACACTCATACACTCACTCACTCACTCACTCATACACTCACTCATACACTCACTCACTCACTCATACACTCACTCATACACTCACTCACTCACTCATACACTCACTCACTCATTCACTCACTCACTCATACACTCACTCACTCACTCACTCATACACTCACTCACTCACTCACTCATTCACTCACTCATACACTCACTCACTCACTCACTCATACACTCACTCACTCACTCATACACTCACTCACTCACTCATACACTCACTCACTCATACACTCACTCACTCACTCATACACTCACACTCATACACTCATACACTCACTCACTCACTCATACACTCACACTCATACACTCATACACTCTCACTCACTCATACACTCATACACTCATACACTCACTCACTCACTCACTCATACACTCACTCACTCACTCACTCATACACTCACACTCATACACTCATACACTCACTCACTCACTCATACACTCACACTCATACACTCATACACTCTCACTCACTCATACACTCACTCACTCATACACTCACTCACTCATACACTCACACTCCCTCACTCATACACTCACACTCACTCATACACTCACTCACTCATACACTCACACTCACTAATACACTCATACACATACTCTCACTCATACACACACTCACTCATACACTCATACTCACTCTCACTCATACACTCATACTCACTCTCACTCATACACTCACTCCTACACTCACTCTCACTCATACACTCACATTCATACTCACTCTCACTCATACACTCATACTCACTCTCACTCATACACTCACTCCTACACTCACTCTCACTCATACACTCACTCATACACACTCTCTCACTCATACACTCACTAATACACTCATACTCTCACTCATACACACACTCACTCATACACTCATACTCACTCTAACTCATACACACACTCATACACTCACTCACACACTCACTAATACATTCACACTCATACTCACTCTCACTCATATACTCACACTCACTCATACACTCACACTCATACTCACTCTCACTCATACACTCACTCATACACTCACATTCATACTCACTCTCACTCACACTCACTAATACATTCACACTCATACTCACTCTCACTCATATACTCACACTCACTCATACACTCACACTCACTCTCACTCATACACTCACACTCATACTCACTCTCACTCATACACTCACATTCATACTCACTCTCACTCACACACTCACACTCACTAATACATTCACACTCATACTCACTCTCACTCATATACTCACACTCACTCATACACTCACACTCATACTCACTCTCACTCATACACTCACACTCACTCATACATTCATACTCACTCTCACTCATACACTCACTCTCACTCATACACTCACACTCATACTCACTCTCACAAACTCTCATACACACATTTGATCACTATATATAAATAAACCTGGATCTCCGGATCTCCTTCCCCTGGGGGCAGTTCTCATGGCACTAAAGCAAATAATCACCCCCTGCCCCCCCCCCCCCGGGTTTTGCGTGCGGGAAACATCTCATTAACTGTAATTAATGACCCCATAACCGGCTCCTCTCCATTAGCAGCATGAAATCAATTTACTATTAAAGTAACAGCATCGGACAATGCCCCCCCCCCCCACGCCGCACGTTTGTGCATTTGGTGCTTAGTGAATGTGCCAGTCGGGTGACTTACTGCCGGTAACGCGAGGAGCCCAAATGCCAGTTTATAAATCGGCATCAACTTGGCCGCCCGAGGCATCTGGGACCATTAATTGGCAGACAATGATCGTAAAGGCGGAGCGGAGTTGGTTGAGGAGGCATTTTTGGCCGACGCTCCGTCTGGCTGCGCCGAGGGGGACACGGTGGGTTTAAGGGAAGCGGATCCTGAGGGGAAAACGCAGGCCGGAGAGAGTCTGATCTGCGCTACGTGTGGCCATTATCCTGCCCCTTCTGGCCGCTGAGTGTACTGTGAGCAAGCAGAGGGCAGAACCCTCAGCTGTGGGGCAAGTTCCTACAGATCGTACAATTTCCCACTTTATTAAACATTAAAAGCTACAAAAATGATTCTGTGGGACGAAATGAATCACTTCAGTGGGTTCTGTATTTGACTTGTATTTCCCTCCTCCGCCCGCAAGGGGCGCTGCGCAGCTCACCCGTTTGTCATTAATAGGACTTGTCAGTTGACAGTGTGAGGCACCACCAGAGACCACTTGCTTCCTCCGTATCCACCCACTGTGGGGTAGGGGGGTAATAAGCAAATGAAGGCAGGGGTCAATTGTAGGAGAGGTTCTCCTCTGTGATTGGCTGGAATTTATATAGGGGCACTATATGACACCCCTGAGTCTGAGCAGAAGTGGCCTGATGGAAATTGGAATCACCCCATCGAACCCCCCCATGCCCAGCTGAACCCCAATATCTCAGCAATAACCCCCTTATATCATGTGTCCCTCTGTTCCTTCCTTCTGCCTAAAATCAGATTGCAAGCTCTTCTTCCCCTGTATAAGAGATGCCAGTTACCCCCCACCGGGACCCTCTGCCCCCCCCCATGTTGGTACCAATGGCAGTAACTCGGGGCACAATATGTGAAGCCGCCAGTTGTCAGCAGAGATACATTGGGGGTTATGTAATAAAAGGCACAAAGTTTGCCCAGGAGCAGTAACCATAGCAACCAATCAGCAGTTAGAATGTATGGGTCACCTGTTTAAAAGCAAACATCTTATTGGTTGCTATGGGTTACTGCTCTTGGGCAAACTGAGTGCCTTTTATTACATATGGGTTTATACACAATTCACTGCAGCAGCGACTCAGGATTATCCTTACTGTCATATTCCCCAGGCGGGGGGTGATTCTCTGGGTTCAGTTTACTCTTTGCATGAATGCTGCCATGTGCAGTAGCGCAGACCTAGAAGGGATACTTTGCCCCCCATGTTTTAGGGAGGAAGAGGTTAATTTTAGGGAATAAACGCAGAGCCCATAAGTCTGCCCCCCCCCCTCAGTTTTACGTGACAGCGCGTCGCCCGCATTTGGTTGCTTTGGTAACAGTGGAAATCCCCCGCCCCCCATAATATTTCCCTTCCTGACAGGAGACTCGCTGGGATAATTAGGGCTTTCAGCTCCGTTCTGCCCAGTCTGGGGGCCCCTCGCCTTGCCGGCCTCCTATTGATCATTAACTCTTTATCTGCCAGGAACTAACAACAGAACCCAGGGGGGGGGGGGGGAAATGACTGGGAGGGACACAGGGCTCACAGGAAGTAACAACAGAACCCAGGAGGGGAAGTGACTGGGAGGGACACAGGGCTCACAGGAAGTAACAACAGAACCCAGGGTTGGGGAAAAGACTGGGAGGGACACAGGGCTCACAGGAAGTAACAACAGAACCCAGGAGGGGAAGTGACTGGGAGGGACACAGGGCTCACAGGAAGTAACAACAGAACCCGGGGGGGAAGTGACTGGGAGGGACACAGGGCTCACAGGAAGTAACAACAGAACCCAGGAGGGGAAGTGACTGGGAGGGACACAGGGCTCAAAGGAAGTAACAACAGGACCCAGGGGGGGGGAAGTGACTGGGAGGGACACAGGGCTCACAGGAAGTAACAACAGGACCCAGGGGGGGAAATGACTGGGAAAGACACAGGGCTCACAGGAAGTAACATCAGGACCCAGTGGGGGAAGTGACTGGGAGGGACACAGGGCTCACAGGAACTAACAACAGAACCCAGGGGGGGAAGTGACTGGGAGGGACACAGGGCTCACAGGAAGTAACAACAGGACCCAGGGGGGGAAGTGACTGGCAGGGACACAGGGCTCACAGGAAGTAACAACAGAACCCAGGAGGGGAAGTGACTGGGAGGGACACAGGGCTCACAGGAAGTAACAACAGAACCCAGGGGGGGAAGTGACTGGCAGGGACACAGGGCTCACAGGAAGTAACAACAGAACCCAGGGGGTGAAGTGACTGGGAGGGACACTGGGCTCAAAGGAAGTAACAACAGAACCCAGGACGGGAAGTGACTGGGAGGGACACAGGGCTCACAGGAAGTAACAACAGAACCAAGGACGGGGAAGTGACTGGGAGGGACACAGGGCTCACAGGAAGTAACAACAGAACCCAGGAGGGGAAGTGACTGGGAGGGACACAGGGCTCACAGGAAGTAACAACAGAACCCAGGGGGGAAGTGACTGGGAGGGACACAGGGCTCACAGGAAGTAAAAACAGAACCCAGGGGGGGAAGTGACTGGGAGGGACACAGGGCTCACAGGAAGTAACAACAGGATCCAAGGGGGAAGTGACTGGAGGGACACAGGGCTCACAGGAAGTAACATCAGGACCTAGGGGGGGAAGTGACTGGGAGGGACACAGGGCTCACAGGAAGTAACAACAGGACCCAGTGGGGGAAGTGACTGGGAGGGACACAGGGCTCACAGGAAGTAACAACAGAGCTCAGTGGGGGAAGTGACTGGGAGGGACACAGGGCTCACAGGAAGTAACAACAGAACCCAGTGGGGGAAGTGACTGGGAGGGACACAGGGCTCACAGGAAGTAACAACAGAACCCAGTGGGAGAACTGACTGGGAGGGACACAGGGCTCACAGGAAGTAACAACAGGACCCAGGGGGGGGGGAAGTGACTGGGAGGGACACAGGGCTCACAGGAAGTAACAAACAGAACCCAGGGGGGGAAGTGACTGGGAGGGACACAGGGCTCACAGGAAGTAACAACAGGACCCAGGGGGGGAAGTGACTGGGAGGGACAGAGGGCTCACAGGAAGTAACATCAGGACCCAGTGGGGGAAGTGACTGGGAGGGACACAGGGCTAACAGGAAGTAACATCAGGACCCAGTGGGGGAAGTGACTGGGAGGGACACAGGGCTCACAGGAAGTAACAACAGAGCTCAGTGGGGAAGTGACTGGGAGGGACACAGGGCTCACATGAAGTAACAACAGAACCCAGGACGGGAAGTTACTGGGAGGGACACAGGGCTCACAGGAAGTAACAACAGAACCCAGGAGGGGAAGTGACTGGGAGGGACACAGGGCTCACAGGAAGTAACAACAGAACCCAGGGGGGGAAGTGACTGGGAGGGACACAGGGCTCACAGGAAGTAACAACAGAACCCAGGGGGAAGTGACTGGGAGGGACACAGGGCTCACAGGAAGTAACAACAGAACCCAGGAGGGGAAGTGACTGGGAGGGACACAGGGCTCACAGGAAGTAACAACAGAACCCAGGGGGGGGGGGAGTGACTGGGAGGGACACAGGGCTCACAGGAAGTAAAAACAGAACCCAGGGGGGGAAGTGACTGGGAGGGACAAAGGGCTCACAGGAAGTAACAACAGGATCCAAGGGGGAAGTGACTGGGAGGGACACAGGGCTCACAGGAAGTAACATCAGGACCTAGGGGGGGAAGTGACTGGGAGGGACACAGGGCTCACAGGAAGTAACAACAGGACCCAGTGGGGGGAAGTGACTGGGAGGGACACAGGGCTCACAGGAAGTAACAACAGAGCTCAGTGTGGGAAGTGACTGGGAGGGACACAGGGCTCACAGGAAGTAACAACAGAACCCAGTGGGGGAAGTGACTGGGAGGGACACAGGGCTCACAGGAAGTAACAACAGAACCCAGGAGGGGAAGTGACTGGGAGGAACACAGGGCTCACAGGAAGTAACAACAGAACCCAGGGTTGGGGAAATGACTGGGAGGGACACAGGGCTCACAGGAAGTAACAACAGAACCCAGGAGGGGAAGTGACTGGGAGGGACACAGGGCTCACAGGAAGTAACAACAGAACCCAGGGTTGGGGAAATGACTGGGAGGGACACAGGGCTCACAGGAAGTAACAACAGAACCCAGGAGGGGAAGTGACTGGGAGGGACACAGGGCTCACAGGAAGTAACAACAGAACCCAGGGGGGAAGTGACTGGGAGGGACACAGGGCTCACAGGAAGTAACAACAGAACCCAGGAGGGGAAGTGACTGGGAGGGACACAGGGCTCAAAGGAAGTAACAACAGGACCCAGGGGGGGGGAAGTGACTGGGAGGGACACAGGGCTCACAGGAAGTAACAACAGGACCCAGGGGGGGAAATGACTGGGAAAGACACAGGGCTCACAGGAAGTAACATCAGGACCCAGTGGGGGAAGTGACTGGGAGGGACACAGGGCTCACAGGAACTAACAACAGAACCCAGGGGGGGAAGTGACTGGGAGGGACACAGGGGTCACAGGAAGTAACAACAGGACCCAGGGGGGGAAGTGACTGGCAGGGACACAGGGCTCACAGGAAGTAACAACAGAACCCAGGAGGGGAAGTGACTGGGAGGGACACAGGGCTCACAGGAAGTAACAACAGAACCCAGGGGGAGAAGTGACTGGGAGGGACACTGGGCTCAAAGGAAGTAACAACAGAACCCAGGACGGGAAGTGACTGGGAGGGACACAGGGCTCACAGGAAGTAACAACAGAACCAAGGACGGGAAGTGACTGGGAGGGACACAGGGCTCACAGGAAGTAACAACAGAACCCAGGAGGGGAAGTGACTGGGAGGGACACAGGGCTCACAGGAAGTAACAACAGAACCCAGGGGGGAAGTGACTGGGAGGGACACAGGGCTCACAAGAAGTAAAAACAGAACCCAGGGGGGAAGTGACTGGGAGGGACACAGGGCTCACAGGAAGTAACAACAGGATCCAAGGGGGAAGTGACTGGGAGGGACACAGGGCTCACAGGAAGTAACATCAGGACCTAGGGGGGGAAGTGACTGGGAGGGACACAGGGCTCACAGGAAGTAACAACAGGACCCAGTGGGGGAAGTGACTGGGAGGGACACAGGGCTCACAGGAAGTAACAACAGAGCTCAGTGTGGGAAGTGACTGGGAGGGACACAGGGCTCACAGGAAGTAACAACAGAACCCAGTGGGGGAAGTGACAGGGAGGGACACAGGGCTCACAGGAAGTAACAACAGAACCCAGTGGGAGAACTGACTGGGAGGGACACCAGGGCTCACAAGAAGTAACAACAGGACCCAGGGGGGGAAAGTGACTGGGAGGGACACAGGGCTCACAGGAAGTAACAACAGAACCCAGGGGGGGAAGTGACTGGGAGGGACACAGGGCTCACAGGAAGTAACAACAGGACCCAGGGGGGAAGTGACTGGGAGGGACACAGGGCTCACAGGAAGTAACATCAGGACCCAGTGGGGGAAGTGACTGGGAGGGACAAAGGGCTAAAAGGAAGTAACATCAGGACCCAGTGGGGGAAGTGACTGGGAGGGACACAGGGCTCACAGGAAGTAACAACAGAGCTCAGTGGGGGAAGTGACTGGGAGGGACACAGGGCTCACATGAAGTAACAACAGAACCAGGACGGGAAGTTACTGGGAGGGACACAGGGCTCACAGGAAGTAACAACAGAACCCAGGAGGGGAAGTGACTGGGAGGGACACAGGGCTCACAGGAAGTAACAACAGAACCCAGGGGGGGAAGTGACTGGGAGGGACACAGGGCTCACAGGAAGTAACAACAGAACCCAGGGGGGAAGTGACTGGGAGGGACACAGGGCTCACAGGAAGTAACAACAGAACCCAGGGGGGAAGTGACTGGGAGGGACACAGGGCTCACAGGAAGTAACAACAGAACCCAGGGGGGGGAGTGACTGGGAGGGACACAGGGCTCACAGGAAGTAAAAACAGAACCCAGGGGGGGAAGTGACTGGGAGGGACAAAGGGCTCACAGGAAGTAACAACAGGATCCAAGGGGGAAGTGACTGGGAGGGACACAGGGCTCACAGGAAGTAACATCAGGACCTAGGGGGGGAAGTGACTGGGAGGGACACAGGGCTCACAGGAAGTAACAACAGGACCCAGTGGGGGAAGTGACTGGGAGGGACACAGGGCTCACAGGAAGTAACAACAGAGCTCAGTGTGGGAAGTGACTCGGAGGGACACAGGGCTCACAGGAAGTAACAACAGAACCCAGTGGGGGAAGTGACTGGGAGGGACACAGGGCTCACAGGAAGTAACAACAGAACCCAGTGGGGGAACTGACTGGGAGGGACACAGGGCTCACAGGAAGTAACAACAGGACCCAGGGGGGGGGAAGTGACTGGGAGGGACACAGGGCTCACAGGAAGTAACAACAGAACCCAGGGGGGGAAGTGACTGGGAGGGACACAGGGCTCACAGGAAGTAACAACAGGACCCAGGGGGGGAAGTGACTGGGAGGGACACAGGGCTCACAGGAAGTAACATCAGGACCCAGTGGGGGAAGTGACTGGGAGGGACACAGGGCTAACAGGAAGTAACATCAGGACCCAGTGGGGGAAGTGACTGGGAGGGACACAGGGCTCACAGGAAGTAACAACAGAGCTCAGTGGGGGAAGTGACTGGGAGGGACACAGGGCTCACATGAAGTAACAACAGAACCCAGGTCGGGAAGTTACTGGGAGGGACACAGGGCTCACAGGAAGTAACAACAGAACCCAGGAGGGAAGTGACTGGGAGGGACACAGGGCTCACATGAAGTAACAACAGAGCTCAGTGGGGGAAGTGACTGGGAGGGACACAGGGCTCACATGAAGTAACAACAGAACCCAGGACGGGAAGTTGCTGGGAGGGACACAGGGCTCACAGGAAGTAACAACAGAACCCAGGAGGGGAAGAGACTGGGAGGGACACAGGGCTCACATGAAGTAACAACAGAGCTCAGTGGGGGAAGTGACTGGGAGGGACACAGGGCTCACATGAAGTAACAACAGAACCCAGGACGGGAAGTTGCTGGGAGGGACACAGGGCTCACAGGAAGTAACAACAGAACCCAGGAGGGGAAGAGACTGGGAGGGACACAGGGCTCACAGGAAGTAACAACAGAACCCAGGGGGGGAAGTGACTGGGAGGGACACAGGGCTCACAGGAAGTAACAACAGAACCCAGGGGGGAAGTGACTGGGAGGGACACAGGGCTCACAGGAAGTAACAACAGAACCCAGGAGGGGAAGTGACTGGGAGGGACACAGGGCTCACAGGAAGTAACAACAGAACCCGGGGGGGGTGAGTGACTGGGAGGGACACAGGGCTCACAGGAAGTAAAAACAGAACCCAGGGGGGGAAGTGACTGGGAGGGACAAAGGGCTCACAGGAAGTAACAACAGGATCCAAGGGGGAAGTGACTGGGAGGGACACAGGGCTCACAGGAAGTAACATCAGGACCTAGGGGGGGAAGTGACTGGGAGGGACACAGGGCTCACAGGAAGTAACAACAGGACCCAGTGGGGGAAGTGACTGGGAGGGACACAGGGCTCACAGGAAGTAACAACAGAGCTCAGTGTGGGAAGTGACTGGGAGGGACACAGGGCTCA
Source organism: Xenopus tropicalis (assembly GCF_000004195.4). Lineage (NCBI taxonomy): Eukaryota > Metazoa > Chordata > Amphibia > Anura > Pipidae > Xenopus > Xenopus tropicalis. The sequence continues at coordinate 90,641,008 of NC_030685.2, forward strand.
CAGGAAGTAACAACAGAACCCAGTGGGGGAAGTGACTGGGAGGGACACAGGGCTCACAGGAAGTAACAACAGAACCCAGGAGGGGAAGTGACTGGGAGGGACACAGGGCTCACAGGAAGTAACAACAGAACCCAGGGTTGGGGAAATGACTGGGAGGGACACAGGGCTCACAGGAAGTAACAACAGAAACCCAGGAGGGGAAGTGACTGGGAGGGACACAGGGCTCACAGGAAGTAACAACAGAACCCAGGGTTGGGGAAATGACTGGGAGGGACACAGGGCTCACAGGAAGTAACAACAGAACCCAGGAGGGGAAGTGACTGGGAGGGACACAGGGCTCACAGGAAGTAACAACAGAACCCAGGGGGGGAAGTGACTGGGAGGGACACAGGGCTCACAGGAAGTAACAACAGAACCCAGGAGGGGAAGTGACTGGGAGGGACACAGGGCTCAAAGGAAGTAACAACAGGACCCAGGGGGGGGAAGTGACTGGGAGGGACACAGGGCTCACAGGAAGTAACAACAGGACCCAGGGGGGAAATGACTGGGAAAGACACAGGGCTCACAGGAAGTAACATCAGGACCCAGTGGGGGAAGTGACTGGGAGGGACACAGGGCTCACAGGAACTAACAACAGAACCCAGGGGGGGAAGTGACTGGGAGGGACACAGGGGTCACAGGAAGTAACAACAGGACCCAGGGGGGGAAGTGACTGGCAGGGACACAGGGCTCACAGGAAGTAACAACAGAACCCAGGAGGGGAAGTGACTGGGAGGGACACAGGGCTCACAGGAAGTAACAACAGAACCCAGGGGGAGAAGTGACTGGGAGGGACACTGGGCTCAAAGGAAGTAACAACAGAACCCAGGACGGGAAGTGACTGGGAGGGACACAGGGCTCACAGGAAGTAACAACAAAACAAGGACGGGAAGTGACTGGGAGGGACACAGGGCTCACAGGAAGTAACAACAGAACCCAGGAGGGGAAGTGACTGGGAGGGACACAGGGCTCACAGGAAGTAACAACAGAACCCAGGGGGGAAGTGACTGGGAGGGACACAGGGCTCACAAGAAGTAAAAACAGAACCCAGGGAGGGAAGTGACTGGGAGGGACACAGGGCTCACAGGAAGTAACAACAGGATCCAAGGGGGAAGTGACTGGGAGGGACACAGGGCTCACAGGAAGTAACATCAGGACCTAGGGGGGGGAAGTGACTGGGAGGGACACAGGGCTCACAGGAAGTAACAACAGGACCCAGTGGGGGAAGTGACTGGGAGGGACACAGGGCTCACAGGAAGTAACAACAGAGCTCAGTGTGGGAAGTGACTGGGAGGGACACAGGGCTCACAGGAAGTAACAACAGAACCCAGTGGGGGAAGTGACTGGGAGGGACACAGGGCTCACAGGAAGTAACAACAGAACCCAGTGGGAGAACTGACTGGGAGGGACACAGGGCTCACAGGAAGTAACAACAGGACCCAGGGGGGGAAAAGTGACTGGGAGGGACACAGGGCTCACAGGAAGTAACAACAGAACCCAGGGGGGGAAGTGACTGGGAGGGACACAGGGCTCACAGGAAGTAACAACAGGACCCAGGGGGGGAAGTGACTGGGAGGGACACAGGGCTCACAGGAAGTAACATCAGGACCCAGTGGGGGAAGTGACTGGGAGGGACAAAGGGCTAAAAGGAAGTAACATCAGGACCCAGTGGGGGAAGTGACTGGGAGGGACACAGGGCTCACAGGAAGTAACAACAGAGCTCAGTGGGGGAAGTGACTGGGAGGGACACAGGGCTCACATGAAGTAACAACAGAACCCAGGACGGGAAGTTACTGGGAGGGACACAGGGCTCACAGGAAGTAACAACAGAACCCAGTGGGGGAAGTGACTGGGAGGGACACAGGGCTCACAGGAAGTAACAACAGAACCCAGGGGGGGAAGTGACTGGGATGGAAACAGGGCTCACAGGAAGTAACAACAGAACCCAGGGGGGAAGTGACTGGGAGGGACACAGGGCTCACAGGAAGTAACAACAGAACCCAGGGGGGGAAGTGACTGGGAGGGACACAGGGCTCACAGGAAGTAACAACAGAACCCAGGGGGGGGGAGTGACTGGGAGGGACACAGGGCTCACAGGAAGTAAAAACAGAACCCAGGGGGGGAAGTGACTGGGAGGGACAAAGGGCTCACAGGAAGTAACAACAGGATCCAAGGGGGAAGTGACTGGGAGGGACACAGGGCTCACAGGAAGTAACATCAGGACCTAGGGGGGAAGTGACTGGGAGGGACACAGGGCTCACAGGAAGTAACAACAGGACCCAGTGGGGGAAGTGACTGGGAGGGACACAGGGCTCACAGGAAGTAACAACAGAGCTCAGTGTGGGAAGTGACTCGGAGGGACACAGGGCTCACAGGAAGTAACAACAGAACCCAGTGGGGGAAGTGACTGGGAGGGACACAGTGCTCACAGGAAGTAACAACAGAACCCAGTGGGGGAACTGACTGGGAGGGACACAGGGCTCACAGGAAGTAACAACAGAACCCAGGGGGGGAAGTGACTGGGAGGGACACAGGGCTCACAGGAAGTAACAACAGAACCCAGGGGGGGAAGTGACTGGGAGGGACACAGGGCTCACAGGAAGTAACAACAGGACCCAGGGGGGGAAGTGACTGGGAGGGACACAGGGCTCACAGGAAGTAACATCAGGACCCAGTGGGGGAAGTGACTGGGAGGGACACAGGGCTAACAGGAAGTAACATCAGGACCCAGTGGGGGAAGTGACTGGGAGGGACACAGGGCTCACAGGAAGTAACAACAGAGCTCAGTGGGGGAAGTGACTGGGAGGGACACAGGGCTCACATGAAGTAACAACAGAACCCAGGTCGGGAAGTTACTGGGAGGGACACAGGGCTCACAGGAAGTAACAACAGAACCCAGGAGGGGAAGTGACTGGGAGGGACACAGGGCTCACATGAAGTAACAACAGAGCTCAGTGGGGGAAGTGACTGGGAGGGACACAGGGCTCACATGAAGTAACAACAGAACCCAGGACGGGAAGTTGCTGGGAGGGACACAGGGCTCACAGGAAGTAACAACAGAACCCAGGAGGGGAAGAGACTGGGAGGGACACAGGGCTCACAGGAAGTAACAACAGAACCCAGGGGGGGAAGTGACTGGGAGGGACACAGGGCTCACAGGAAGTAACAACAGAACCCAGGGGGGAAGTGACTGGGAGGGACACAGGGCTCACAGGAAGTAACAACAGAACCCAGGAGGGGAAGTGACTGGGAGGGACACAGGGCTCACAGGAAGTAACAACAGAACCCGGGGGGGGGGGAGTGACTGGGAGGGACACAGGGCTCACAGGAAGTAAAAACAGAACCCAGGGGGGGAAGTGACTGGGAGGGACAAAGGGCTCACAGGAAGTAACACAGGATCCAAGGGGGAAGTGACTGGGAGGGACACAGGGCTCACAGGAAGTAACATCAGGACCTAGGGGGGGAAGTGACTGGGAGGGACACAGGGCTCACAGGAAGTAACAACAGGACCCAGTGGGGGAAGTGACTGGGAGGGACACAGGGCTCACAGGAAGTAACAACAGAGCTCAGTGTGGGAAGTGACTGGGAGGGACACAGGGCTCACAGGAAGTAACAACAGAACCCAGTGGGGGAAGTGACTGGGAGGGACACAGGGCTCACAGGAAGTAACAACAGAACCCAGGAGGGGAAGTGACTGGGAGGGACACAGGGCTCACAGGAAGTAACAACAGAACCCAGGGTTGGGGAAATGACTGGGAGGGACACAGGGCTCACAGGAAGTAACAACAGAACCCAGGAGGGGAAGTGACTGGGAGGGACACAGGGCTCACAGGAAGTAACAACAGAACCCAGGGTTGGGGAAATGACTGGGAGGGACACAGGGCTCACAGGAAGTAACAACAGAACCCAGGAGGGGAAGTGACTGGGAGGGACACAGGGCTCACAGGAAGTAACAACAGAACCCAGGGGGGGAAGTGACTGGGAGGGACACAGGGCTCACAGGAAGTAACAACAGAACCCAGGAGGGGAAGTGACTGGGAGGGACACAGGGCTCAAAGGAAGTAACAACAGGACCCAGGGGGGGAAGTGACTGGGAGGGACACAGGGCTCACAGGAAGTAACAACAGGACCCAGGGGGGGAAATGACTGGGAAAGACACAGGGCTCACAGGAAGTAACATCAGGACCCAGTGGGGGAAGTGACTGGGAGGGACACAGGGCTCACAGGAACTAACAACAGAACCCAGGGGGGGAAGTGACTGGGAGGGACACAGGGCTCACAGGAAGTAACAACAGGACCCAGGGGGGGAAGTGACTGGCAGGGACACAGGGCTCACAGGAAGTAACAACAGAACCCAGGAGGGGAAGTGACTGGGAGGGACACAGGGCTCACAGGAAAGTAACAACAGAACCCAGGGGGAGAAGTGACTGGGAGGGACACTGGGCTCAAAGGAAGTAACAACAGAACCCAGGACGGGAAGTGACTGGGAGGGACACAGGGCTCACAGGAAGTAACAACAGAACCAAGGACGGGAAGTGACTGGGAGGGACACAGGGCTCACAGGAAGTAACAACAGAACCCAGGAGGGGAAGTGACTGGGAGGGACACAGGGCTCACAGGAAGTAACAACAGAACCCAGGGGGGATGTGACTGGGAGGGACACAGGGCTCACAAGAAGTAAAAACAGAACCCAGGGGGGGAAGTGACTGGGAGGGACACAGGGCTCACAGGAAGTAACAACAGGATCCAAGGGGGAAGTGACTGGGAGGGACACAGGGCTCACAGGAAGTAACATCAGGACCTAGGGGGGGAAGTGACTGGGAGGGACACAGGGCTCACAGGAAGTAACAACAGGACCCAGTGGGGGAAGTGACTGGGAGGGACACAGGGCTCACAGGAAGTAACAACAGAGCTCAGTGTGGGAAGTGACTGGGAGGGACACAGGGCTCACAGGAAGTAACAACAGAACCCAGTGGGGGAAGTGACTGGGAGGGACACAGGGCTCACAGGAAGTAACAACAGAACCCAGTGGGAGAACTGACTGGGAGGGACACAGGGCTCACAGGAAGTAACAACAGGACCCAGGGGGGGAAAAGTGACTGGGAGGGACACAGGGCTCACAGGAAGTAACAACAGAACCCAGGGGGGGAAGTGACTGGGAGGGACACAGGGCTCACAGGAAGTAACAACAGGACCCAGGGGGGGAAGTGACTGGGAGGGACACAGGGCTCACAGGAAGTAACATCAGGACCCAGTGGGGGAAGTGACTGGGAGGGACAAAGGGCTAAAAGGAAGTAACATCAGGACCCAGTGGGGGAAGTGACTGGGAGGGACACAGGGCTCACAGGAAGTAACAACAGAGCTCAGTGGGGGAAGTGACTGGGAGGGACACAGGGCTCACATGAAGTAACAACAGAACCCAGGACGGGAAGTTACTGGGAGGGACACAGGGCTCACAGGAAGTAACAACAGAACCCAGGAGGGGAAGTGACTGGGAGGGACACAGGGCTCACAGGAAGTAACAACAGAACCCAGGGGGGGAAGTGACTGGGAGGGACACAGGGCTCACAGGAAGTAACAACAGAACCCAGGGGGGAAGTGACTGGGAGGGACACAGGGCTCACAGGAAGTAACAACAGAACCCAGGGGGGGAAGTGACTGGGAGGGACACAGGGCTCACAGGAAGTAACAACAGAACCCAGGGGGGGGAGTGACTGGGAGGGACACAGGGCTCACAGGAAGTAAAAACAGAACCCAGGGGGGGAAGTGACTGGGAGGGACAAAGGGCTCACAGGAAGTAACAACAGGATCCAAGGGGGAAGTGACTGGGAGGGACACAGGGCTTACAGGAAGTAACATCAGGACCTAGGGGGGGAAGTGACTGGGAGGGACACAGGGCTCACAGGAAAGTAACAACAGGACCCAGTGGGGGAAGTGACTGGGAGGGACACAGGGCTCACAGGAAGTAACAACAGAGCTCAGTGTGGGAAGTGACTGGGAGGGACACAGGGCTCACAGGAAGTAACAACAGAACCCAGTGGGGGAAGTGACTGGGAGGGACACAGGGCTCACAGGAAGTAACAACAGAACCCAGTGGGGGAACTGACTGGGAGGGACACAGGGCTCACAGGAAGTAACAACAGGACCCAGGGGGGGGGGAAGTGACTGGGAGGGACACAGGGCTCACAGGAAGTAACAACAGAACCCAGGGGGGGAAGTGACTGGGAGGGACACAGGGCTCACAGGAAGTAACAACAGGACCCAGGGGGGGAAGTGACTGGGAGGGACACAGGGCTCACAGGAAGTAACATCAGGACCCAGTGGGGGAAGTGACTGGGAGGGACACAGGGCTAACAGGAAGTAACATCAGGACCCAGTGGGGGAAGTGACTGGGAGGGACACAGGGCTCACAGGAAGTAACAACAGAGCTCAGTGGGGGAAGTGACTGGGAGGGACACAGGGCTCACATGAAGTAACAACAGAACCCAGGTCGGGAAGTTACTGGGAGGGACACAGGGCTCACAGGAAGTAACAACAGAACCCAGGAGGGGAAGTGACTGGGAGGGACACAGGGCTCACAGGAAGTAACAACAGAACCCAGGGGGGAAGTGACTGGGAGGGACACAGGGCTCACAGGAAGTAACAACAGAACCCAGGGGGGGAAGTGACTGGGAGGGACACAGGGCTCACAGGAAGTAACAACAGAACCCAGGGGGGGGGAGTGACTGGGAGGGACACAGGGCTCACAGGAAGTAACAACAGAACCCAGGAGGGGATGTGACTGGGAGGGACAAAGGGCTCACAGGAAGTAACAACAGGACCCAGGGGGGAAGTGACTGGGAGGGACACAGGGCTCACAGGAAGTAACAACAGGACCAAGGGGGGGAAGTGACTGGGAGGGACACAGGGCTCACAGGAAGTAACATCAGGATTCAGTGGGGGAAGTGACTGGGAGGAACACAGGGCTCACAGGAAGTAACAACAGAACTCAGTGGGGGAAGTGACTGAGAGGGACACAGGGCTCACAGGAAGTAACAACAGGACCCAGGAGGGGAAGTGACTGGGAGGGACACAGGGCTCACAGGAAGTAACAACAGAACCCAGTGGAGAAAGTGACTGGGAGGGACACAGGGCTCACAGGAAGTAACAACAGAACCCAGGGGGGGGGGGGTGACTGGGAGGGAAACAGGGCTCACAGGTAGTAACAACAGGACCAAGGGGGGGAAGTGACTGGGAGGGACACAGGGCTCACAGGAAGTAACATCAGGACCCAGTGGGGAAAGTGCCTGGGATGGACACAGGGCTCACAGGAAGTAACAACAGAACCCAGGGGGGGAAGTGACTGGGAGGGACACAGGGCTCACAGGAAGTAACAACAGGACCCAGGGGGGGAAGTGACTGGGAGGGACACAGGGCTCACAGGAAGTAACAACAGAACCCAGGAGGGGAAGTGACTGGGAGGGACACAGGGCTCACAGGAAGTAACAACAGAACCCAGGGTTGGGGAAATGACTGGGAGGGACACAGGGCTCACAGGAAGTAACAACAGAACCCAGGGGGGGAAGTGACTGGGAGGGACACAGGGCTCACAGGAAGTAACAACAGGACCCGGGGGGGGGGGGGAAGTGACTGGGAGGGACACAGGGCTCACAGGAAGTAACAACAGAACCCAGGGGGGAAGTGACTGGGAGGGACACAGGGCTCACAGGAAGTAACAACAGGACCCGGGGGGGGGGGGAAGTGACTGGGAGGGACACAGGGCTCACAGGAAGTAACAACAGAACCCAGGGGGGGAAGTGACTGGGAGGGACACAGGGCTCACAGGAAGTAACAACAGGACCCAGGGGGGGAAGTGACTGGGAGGGACACAGGGCTCATAGGAAGTAACATCAGGACCCAGTGGGGGAAGTGACTGGGAGGGACACAGGGCTCACATGAAGTAACTACAGAACCCAGTGGGGGAAGTGACTGGGAGGGACACAGGGCTCACAGGAAGTAACAACAGAACCCAGTGGGGGAAGTGATTGGGAGGGGCACAGGGCTCACAGGAAGTAACAACAGAACCCAGTGGGGTAAGTGACTGGGAGGGGCACAGGGCTCACAGGAAGTAACAACAGAACCCAGTGGGGGAAGTAACTGGGAGGGACACAGGGCTCCCCTGAGCAGGAAGTAACATCAGAAACCCAGTAGGGGAAGAGACTGGGAGGGGCACAGGGCTCACAGGAAGGGACACAGGGCTCCCCTGAGCAGAAAGTAACAACAGAACCCAGTGGGGGAAGTGACTGGGAGGGGCACAGGGCTCACAGGAAAGGACACAGGGCCCCCTGAGCAGGAAGTAAAAACAGAAACCCAGTAGGGGAAGAGACTGGGAGGGACACAGGGCTCCCCTGAGCAGGAAGTAACAACAGAAACTCGGTAGGGGAAGTGACTGGGAGGGACACAGGGCTCACAGGAAGTAACAACAGAAAACTCAGTAGGGGAAGTGACTGGGAGGGACACAGGGCTCCCCTGAGTAGGAAGTAACAACAGAAACCCAGTAGGGGAAGTGACTGGGAGGGACACAGGGCTCCCCTGAGCAGGAAGTAACTACAGAAACCCAGTAGGGGAAGAGACTGGGAGGAACACAGGGCTTCCCTGAGCAGGAAGTAACAACAGAAACCCAGTAGGGGAAGAGACTGGGAGGAACACAGGGCTCCCCTGAGCAGGAAGTAACAACAGAAACCCAGTAGGGGAAGAGACTGGGAGGGACACAGGGCTCCCCTGAGCAGGAAGTAACAACTGAAACTCAGTAGGGGAAGTGACTGGGAGGGACACAGGGCTCCCCTGAGCAGGAAGTAACAACAGAAACCCAGTAGGGGAAGTGACTGGGAGGGACACAGGGCTCCCCTGAGCAGGAAGTAACAACAGAAACCCAGTAGGGGAAGTGACTGGGAGGGACACAGGGACACAGGGCTCCCCTGAGCAGGAAGTAGCTATAGTGTATCTGTATTATTATATGCTGACATTCTCTGGACATTTATGACAAGATGTTCCCATATTTCTGGGGGTCAGTGGGACATTATACACTGGGGGGCAGTGGGACATTATACACTGGGGGTCAGTGGGACATTATACACTGGGGGGCAGTGGGACATTATACCCTGGGGGGCAGTGGGACATTATAGGTCAGTGGGACATTATACACTGGGGGTCAGTTGGACATTATACTCTGGGGGTCTGTGGGACATTATACACTGGGGGTCAGTGGGACATTATACACTGGGGGTCAGTTGGACATTATACACTGGGGGTCAGTTGGACATTATACTCTGGGAGTCAGTGGGACACTATACACTGGGGGTCAGTGGGACATTATACACTGGGGGCCAGTGAGACATTATACACTGGGGGGCAGTGGGACATTATACACTGGGGGTCAGTGGGACATTATACACTGGGGGGCAATGGACATTATACACTGGGGGTCAGTGGGACATTATACACTGGGGGTCAGTGGACATTATACACTGGGGGCAGTGGGACATTATACACTGGGGGTCAGTGGGACATTATACACTGGGGGTCAGTGGGACATTATACACTGGGGGTTAGAGGGACATTATACCCTGGGGGCAGTGGGACATTGTACACTGGGGGTCAGTGGGACATTATACCCTGGGGGGCAGTGGGACATTATACACTGGGGGTCAGTTGGACATTATACCCTGAGGGGCAGTGGGACATTATACACTGGGGGTCAGTTGGACATTATACACAGGGGGGCAGTGGGACATTATACACTGGGGGTCAGTGGGACATTATACACTGGGGGTCAGTGGGACATTATACCCTGGGGGTCAGTGGGACATTATACACTGGGGGTCAGTTGGACATTATACACTGGGCGCAGTGGGACATTATACACTGGGGGTCAGTTGGACATTATACACTGGGGGCAGTGGGACATTATACACTGGGGGGCAGTGGGACATTATACACTGGGGGGCAGTGGGACATTATACACTGGGGGGCAGTGGGACATTATACACTGGGGGCAGTTGGACATTATACACTGGGGGGCAGTTGGACATTATACACTGGGGTCAGTGGGACATTATACACTGGGGGCAGTTGGACATTATACATTGGGGGGCAGTGGGACAATATACACTGGGGGTCAGTGGGACATTATACACTGGGGGTCAGTGGGACATTATACACTGGGGGTCAGTGGGACAATATACACTGGGGGTCAGTGGGACAATATACACTGGGGGTCAGTGGGACAATATACACTGGGGGTCAGTGGGACAATATACACTGGGGGTCAGTGGGACATTACACACTGGGGGTCAGTGGGACATTACACACTGGGGGTCAGAGGGACATTATACACTGGGGTCAGAGGGACATTATACACTGGGGGTCAGTTGGACATTATACACTGGGGGTCAGTGGGACATTATACACTGGGGGTCAGTGGGACATTATACACTGGGGGTCAGTGGGACATTATACACTGGGGGTCAGTTGGACATTATACACTGGGGTTCAGTGGGACATTATACACTGGGGGTCAGTGGGACATTATACCCTGGGGGTCAGTGTGACATTATACACTGGGGGTCAGTTGGACATTATGCACTGGGGGTCAGTGGGATATTATACACTGGGGGTCAGTTGGACATTATACACTGGGGGTCAGTTGGACATTATACACTGGGGGTCAGTTGGACATTATACACTGGGGGTCAGTTGGACATTATACACTGGGGGGCAGTGGGACATTATACACTGGGGGTCAGTGGGACATTATACACTGGGGGTCAGTGGGACATTATACACTGGGGGTCAGTTGGACATTATACACTGGGGGTCAGTGGGACATTATACACTGGGGGTCAGTTGGACATTATACACTGGGGGTCAGTGGGACATCATACACTGGGGGTCAGTGGGACATTATACACTGGGGGTCAGTTGGACATTATACACTGGGGGTCAGTTGGACATTATACACTGGGGGTCAGTGGGACATTATACACTGGGGGTCAGTGGGACATTATACACTGGGGGTCAGTGGGACATTATACACTGGGGGTCAGTTGGACATTATACACTGGGGGTCAGTTGGACATTATACACTGGGGGTCAGTTGGACATTATACACTGGGGGTCAGTGGGACATTATACACTGGGGATCAGTGGGACATTATACCCTGGGGGTCAGTGGGACATTATACCCTGGGGGTCAGTGGGACATTATACCCTGGGGGTCAGTGGGACATTATACACTGGGGGGCAGTGGGACATTATACACTGGGGGTCAGTGGGACATTATACACTGGGGGTCAGTGGGACATTGTACACTGGGGGGCAGTGGGACATTATACACTGGGGGACTTTGAGCCAGGGATCATCTAGTTTTGCCCAATACAACAAAAAATGAATCGTTTCCCTTGGCTCCTCTCGGGCAGGACCACTGGGTGGGGGGGGGGGTCTGGAATTCATTGCTTTCTGTCAGTGAGTGGGAACCGCTTGACCCACAAATACCATTCAGATGGGCACAGGGTGCCATTGGGTCGCACTCATATAGAGGATTTCACAGAATTTGCTGGTTAATAGGAGAAAGGCTTATAATTTCCTGAGATTTCCCTGATTTTGCCAGCGAGGGGGGGGGGCACAGGGGGCCCAGGATTATCCATCATTCCTGGAACAAGCGCTGTCAGGACCATATTGTACCCCTGATTCCTCCTGGGGGATTCACTCCTGGTATCTGGGCCCTGCACATTCCCTGCCAAGCGCGACCCCCACCCAGAAAGGCAGAGAGACAATGGGGGGAAATCTCTGGGATACACATGTTTCTGTGCAGGGAATAAAGAGCTGGGAGTGAGAGGCAGGGGGGGCAGGAATTGTACACAAATATAGCACCCTGATACTGGGTGTAGAGAGGCAGGGGGGATATGGGGCAATGACCATACTAAGGGGGGCATATGGGGCAATGACCATACTAAGGGGGGCATATGGGGCAGTGACCATACTAAAGGGGGATATGGGGCAGTGACCATACTAAGGGGGGCATATGGGGCAGTGACCATACTAAGGGGGGATATGGGGCAATGACCATACTAAGGGGGGCATATGGGGCAGTGACCATACTAAGGGGGGCATATGAGGCAGTGACCATACTAAGGGGGGCATATGGGGCAGTGACCATACTAAGGGGGGCATATGAGGCAGTGACCATACTAAGGGGGGCATATGAGGCAGTGACCATACTAAGGGGGGGCATATGGGGCAGTGACCATACTAAGGGGGGCATATGAGGCAGTGACCATACTAAGGGGAGATATGGGGCAGTGACCATACTAAGGGGGGCATATGGGGCAGTGACCATACTAAGGGGGGCATATGAGGCAGTGACCATACTAAGGGGGGCATATGGGGCAGTGACCATACTAAGGGGGGCATATGAGGCAGTGACCATACTAAGGGGGGCATATGGGGCAGTGACCATACTAAGGGGGGCATATGAGGCAGTGACCATACTAAGGGGAGATATGGGGCAGTGACCATACTAAGGGGGGCATATGGGGCAGTGACCATACTAAGGGGGGCATATGAGGCAGTGACCATACTAAGGGGGGGCATATGGGGCAGTGACCATACTAAGGGGGGCATATGGGGCAGTGACCATACTAAGGGGAGATATGGGGCAGTGACCATACTAAGGGGGGCATATGGGGCAGTGACCATACTAAGGGGGGCATATGAGGCAGTGACCATACTAAGGGGGGCATATGGGGCAATGACCATACTAAGGGGGGCATATGGGGCAGTGACCATACTAAGGGGAGATATGGGGCAGTGACCATACTAAGGGGGGCATATGGGGCAGTGACCATACTAAGGGGGGCATATGAGGCAGTGACCATACTAAGGGGGGCATATGGGGCAGTGACCATACTATGGGGGGCATATGGGGCAGTGACCATACTAAGGGGAGATATGGGGCAATGACCATACTAAGGGGAGATATGGGGCAATGACCATACTTAGGGGGGCATATGGGGCAGTGACCATACTAAGGGGGGGATATGGGGCAGTGACCATTCTAAGGGGGGCATATGGGGCAGTGACCATACTAAGGGGGGCATATGGGGCAATGACCATACTAAGGGGAGATATGAGGCAGTGACCATACTAAGGGGGGCATATGGGGCAGTGACCATACTAAGGGGGGCATATTGGGCAGTGACCATACTAAGGGGAGATATGGGACAATGACCATACTAAGGGGGCATATGGGGCAGTGACCATACTAAGGGGGGTATATGGGGCAGTGACCATACTAAGAGGGGCATATGGGGCAGTGACCATACTAAGGGGGGCATATGAGGCAGTGACCATACTAAGGGGCATATGGGGCAGTGACCATACTAAGGGGAGATATGGGACAATGACCATACTAAGGGGGGCATATGGGGCAGTGACCATACTAAGGGGGGTATATGGGGCAGTGACCATACTAAGAGGGGCATATGGGGCAGTGACCATACTAAGGGGGGCATATGGGGGCAGTGACCATACTAAGGGGGGCATGGGGCAGTGACCATACTAAGGGGGGCATATGAGGCAGTGACCATACTAAGGGGGGCATATGGGGCAGTGACCATACTATGGGGGGCATATGGGGCAGTGACCATACTAAGGGGAGATATGGGGCAATGACCATACTAAGGGGAGATATGGGGCAATGACCATACTTAGGGGGGCATATGGGGCAGTGACCATACTAAGGGGGGGATATGGGGCAGTGACCATTCTAAGGGGGCATATGGGGCAGTGACCATACTAAGGGGGGCATATGGGGCAATGACCATACTAAGGGGAGATATGAGGCAGTGACCATACTAAGGGGGGCATATGGGGCAGTGACCATACTAAGGGGGGCATATGGGGCAGTGACCATACTAAGGGGAGATATGGGACAATGACCATACTAAGGGGGCATATGGGGCAGTGACCATACTAAGGGGGCATATGGGGCAGTGACCATACTAAGGGGAGATATGGGACAATGACCATACTAAGGGGGCATATGGGGCAGTGACCATACTAAGGGGGGCATATGGGGCAGTGACCATACTAAGGGGAGATATGGGACAATGACCATACTAAGGGGGCATATGGGGCAGTGACCATACTAAGGGGAGATATGGGACAATGACCATACTAAGGGGGGCATATGGGGCAGTGACCATACTAAGGGGAGATATGAGGCAGTGACCATACTAAGGGGAGATATGGGGCAATGACCATACTAAGGGGGGCATATGAGGCAGTGACCATACTAAGGGGAGATATGGGGCAATGACCATACTAAGGGGGGCATATGGGGCAGTGACCATACTAAGGGGGGCATATGGGCAGTGACCATACTAAGGGGAGATATGGGACAATGACCATACTAAGGGGAGATATGGGGCAATGACCATACTAAGGGGGGCCATATGGGGCAGTGACCATACTAAGGGGGCATATGGGGCAGTGACCATACTAAGGGGGGCATATGGGGCAGTGACCATACTAAGGGGGGCATATGGGGCAGTGACCATACTAAGGGGGGCATATGGGGCAGTGACCATACTAAGGGGGGCATATGGGGCAGTGACCATACTAAGGGGAGATATGGGACAATGACCATACTAAGGGGAGATATGGGGCAATGACCATACTAAGGGGGGCATATGGGGCAGTGACCATACTATGGGGGGCATATGGGGCAGTGACCATACTATGGGGGGGCATATGGGGCAGTGACCATACTAAGGGGGCATATGGGGCAGTGACCATACTAAGGGGGGCATATGGGGCAGTGACCATACTAAGGGGGGCATATGGGGCAGTGACCATACTATGGGGGGCATATGGGGCAGTGACCATACTAAGGGGGGCATATGGGGCAGTGACCATACTAAGGGGAGATATGGGACAATGACCATACTAAGGGGAGATATGGGACAATGACCATACTAAGGGGAGATATGGGACAATGACCATACTAAGGGGAGATATGGGGCAGTGACCATACTAAGGGGAGATATGGGACAATGACCATACTAAGGGGAGATATGGGGCAGTGACCATACTAAGGGGAGATATGGGGCAATGACCATACTAAGGGGGGCATATGGGGCAGTGACCATACTAAGGGGGGCATATGGGGCAGTGACCATACTATGGGGGGCATATGGGACAATGACCATACTAAGGGGAGATATGGGGCAGTGACCATACTAAGGGGAGATATGGGGCAGTGACCATACTAAGGGGAGATATGGGACAATGACCATACTAAGGGGAGATATGGGACAATGACCATACTAAGGGGAGATATGGGGCAGTGACCATACTATGGGGGGCATATGGGGCAGTGACCATACTAAGGGGGGCATATGGGGCAGTGACCATACTATGGGGGGCATATGGGGCAGTGACCATACTAAGGGGGGCATTTCCATCTTCTTTGGATCAGCTGGAGGTTTGGCCCATATTTCTCGCTGACCATCTGTGCAGCTGTGATTGGTTGCTGAGGGTCAGGGGGCAGTACATAAACCCCCCCCCCCCCCCCCCCCGGTACATGATGACTGTGGGAATATTTGCGATTTCAGGTTTTAGTGCATTTTTTTGTGTGATGGGGGGAAATGATAAAGTGACAAAGGGAAGTGATAAATTGGGGCCGGACGCCTCCGTGACTGGGGGATTGGGATTTCCAGTCTAACCAGTTACTCGCCTGATTCTGCGATAAGCGCCGGGGCCACAGGCATCTGCCAACTGCAAATCTGTAGGTTTCCTACATCTCCGAGCGACCCCTGTGGCCCCGGGACTGGGGGGCTCATTCCCTTAACCAGAGAGCCCAGGGCCACCCCCCCCCTTTGGGTGCTTGGTGGGGAGGGGGCACAAGCAGGAGGGGGGCTCATTCCCTTACCCAGAGAGCCCAGGGCCACCCCCAATTTGGGTGCTTGGTGGGGAGGGGGCACAAGCAGGAGGGGGGCTCATTCCCTTACCCAGAGAGCCCAGGGCCACCCCCAATTTGGGGTGCTTGGTGGGGAGGGGGCACAAGCAGGAGGGGGGCTCATTCCCTTACCCAGAGAGCCCAGGGCCACCCCCAATTTGGGTGCTTGGTGGGGAGGGGGCACAAGCAGTAGGGGGGCTCATTCCCTTACCCAGAGAGCCCAGGGCCACCCCCAATTTGGGTGCTTGGTGGGGAGGGGGCACAAGCAGGAGGGGGGCTCATTCCCTTACCCAGAGAGCCCAGGGCCACCCCCCCCCTTTGGGTGCTTGGTGGGGAGGGGGCACAAGCAGGAGGGGGGCTCATTCCCTTACCCAGAGAGCCCAGGGCCACCCCCAATTTGGGTGCTTGGTGGGGAGGGGGCACAAGCAGTAGGGGGGCTCATTCCCTTACCCAGAGAGCCCAGGGCCACCCCCAATTTGGGTGCTTGGTGGGGAGGGGGCACAAGCAGGAGGGGGGCTCATTCCCTTACCCAGAGAGCCCAGGGCCACCCCCAATTTGGGTGCTTGGTGGGGAGGGGGCACAAGCAGGAGGGGGGCTCATTCCCTTACCCAGAGAGCCCAGGGCCACCCCCAATTTGGGTGCTTGGTGGGGAGGGGGCACAAGCAGGAGGGGGGCTCATTCCCTTACCCAGAGAGCCCAGGGCCACCCCCAATTTGGGTGCTGGATGGGTAGGGGGCACAAGCAGGAGGGGGGCTCAATCCCTTACCCAGAGAGCCCAGGGCCACCCCCCCTTTGGGTGCTTGGTGGGGAGGGGGCACAAACAGGAGGGGGGCTCATTCCCTTACCCAGAGAGCCCAGGGCCACCCCCAATTTGGGTGCTTGGTGGGGAGGGGGCACAAACAGGAGGGGGGGCTGAGAGGTACCGGGCACTAACATACATGAAAAGAACGAGGTTCAGCAAAATTGTATGTAGGTTGGAGTAGGTTGCACCAATCAGGGGGCCAGTAGTTGAGTGGCACTCTCTCTCTCTCTCTCTCTCTCTCTCTCTCTCTCTCTCTCTCTCTCACTGGGACAGCACAAAAGCCCAAATCATGAGAGACATCTGCAGACAGTTCTGCTGACCCAATACATCAACGGGAGGTTCCTGGGGCACATCTGCTCGGCAGAGATCCACAAACCAGCACAGTGTTCCTTATGGATATGTCTCCTATTGCCCTCGCTGATACCCCTGTCTGTCAGGGTACCTACAGCCAGAATGGGCAACCTCTCCAATATATGTGCCCAATGTATGTGCCCAATGTATGTGCCCAATGTATGTGCCCAATGTATGTGCCCAATGTATGTGCCCAATGTATGAGTTCAATGTATGTGCCCAATGTATGTGCCCAATGTATGTGCCCAATGTATGTGCCCAATGTATGAGTTCAATGTATGTGCCCAATGTATGTGCCCAATGTATGTGCCCAATGTATGTGCCCAATGTATGTGCCCAATGTATGTGCCCAATGTATGTGCCCAATGTATGTGCCCAATGTATGAGATCAATGTATGTGCCCAATGTATGTGCCCAATGTATGTGCCCAATGTATGTGCCCAATGTATGTGCCCAATGTATGAGTTCAATGTTTGTGCCCAATGTATTTACCCAATGTATGTACCCAATGTATGTGCCCAATGTATGAGTTCATTGTATGTACCCAATGTATGTGTCCCATGTATGAGTTCAATGTATGTGCCAAATGTATTTACCCAATGTATGTACCCAATGTATGTGCCCAATGTATGTGCCCAATGTATGTACCCAATGTATGAGTTCAATGTATGTACCCAATGTATGTGCCCAATGTATGAGTTCAATGTATGTACCCAATGTATGTGCCCAATGTATGAGTTCAATGTATGTGCCCAATGTATGTGTCCCATGTATGAGTTCAATGTATGTGCCAAATGTATTTACCCAATGTATGTACCCAATGTATGTGCCCAATGTATGTGCCCAATGTATGTACCCAATGTATGTGCCCAATGTATGTGCCCAATGTATGTGCCCCATGTATGTACCCAATATATGTGCCCAATGTATGAGTTCAATGTATGTACCCAATGAATGTGCCAAATGTATGTGCCCAATGTATGTGCCCCATGTATGTCCCCAATGTATGTGTCCCATGTATGAGTTCAATGTATGTGCCCCATGTATGTGCCCCATGTATGAGTTCAATGTATGTGCCCAATGTATGAGTTCAATGTATGAGTTCAATGTATGTACCCAATGTATGTGCCCAATGTATGAGTTCAATGTATGTACCCAATGTATGTGTCCCATGTATGAGTTCAATGTTTGTGCCCAATGTATTTACCCAATGTATGTACCCAATGTATGTGCTCAGTGTATGTGCCCCATGTATGAGTTCAATGTATGTGCCCAATGTATGTACCCAATGTATGTGCCCAATGTATGTACCCAATGTATGTGCCCAATGTATGAGTTCAATGTATGTGCCCAATGTATGTGTCCCATGTATGAGTTCAATGTTTGTGCCCAATGTATTTACCCAATGTATGTGCCCAATGTATGTGCCCAATGTATGTACCCAATGTATGAGTTCAATGTATGTGCCCAATGTATGTGTCCAAAGTATGTGCCCAATGTATGAGTTCAATGTTTGTGCCCAATGTATTTACCCAATGTATGTACCCAATGTATGTGCCCAATGTATGAGTTCAATGTATGTACCCAATGTATGTGCCCAATGTATGAGTTCAATGTATGTACCCAATGTATGTGTCCCATGTATGAGTTCAATGTTTGTGCCCAATGTATTTACCCAATGTATGTACCCAATGTATGTGCTCAGTGTATGTGCCCAATGTATGTACCCAATGTATGTGCCCAATATATGTGCCGAATGTATGTGCCCAATGTATGTGTCCCATGTAAGTGCCCAATGTATGTGCCCAATGTATGTGCCCAATGTATGTGTCCCATGTAAGTGCCCAATGTATGTGCCCAATGTATGTACCCAATGTATGAGTTCAATGTATGTGCCCAATGTATGTGCCCAATGTATGTGTCCCATGTATGAGTTCAATGTTTGTGCTCAATGTATTTACCCAATGTATGTACCCAATATATGTGCCCAATGTATGTACCCAATGTATGTGCCCAATGTATGTGCCCCATGTATGTACCCCATGTATGTACCCAATGTATGTGCCCAATGTATGAGTTCAATGTTTGTTCCCAATGTATTTACCCAATGTATGTGCCCAATGTATGTACCCAATGTATGTGCCCAATGTATGTGCCCCATGTATGTACCCCATGTATGTACCCAATGTATGTGTCCAATGTATGAGTTCAATGTATGTGCCCCATGTATGTACCCCATGTATGTGCCCAATGTATGAGTTCAATGTAAGTGCCCAATGTAAGTGCCCAATGTATGAGTTCAATGTAAGTGCCCAATGTAAGTGCCCAATGTATGTGCCCAATGTATGAGTTCAATGTATGTGCCCAATGTATGTGCCCAATGTATGAGTTCAATGTATGTGCCCAATGTATGAGTTCAATGTATGTGCCCAATGTAAGTGCCCAATGTATGTGCCCAATGTATGAGTTCAATGTATGTGCCCAATGTATGTGCCCAATGTATGAGTTCAATGTAAGTGCCCAATGTAAGTGCCCAATGTATGTGCCCAATGTATGAGTTCAATGTATGTGCCCAATGTATGTGCCCAATGTATGAGTTCAATGTATGTGCCCAATGTATGTGCCCAATGTATGAGTTCATTGTATGTGCCCAATGTATGTGCCCAATGTAGGTGCCCATATACAATCTCACCAAGACAACAGCAGTCTGTGCATAGCGCTCACTAGTCTGTATATAGCGCTCACTAGTCTGTGTATAACGCTCACTAGTCTGTGTATAGCGCTCACTAGTCTGTATAGCGCTCACTAGTCTGTGTATAGCGCTCACTAGTCTGTGTATAGCGCTCACTAGTCTGTGTATAGCGCTCACTAGTCTGTGTATAGCGCTCACTAGTCTGTGTATAGCGCTCACTAGTCTGTGTATAGCGCTCACTAGTCTGTGTATAGCGCTCACTAGTCTGTATAGCGCTCACTAGTCTGTGTATAGCGCTCACTAGTCTGTGTATAGCGCTCACTAGTCTGTATAGCGCTCACTAGTCTGTGTATAGCGCTCACTAGTCTGTGTATAGCGCTCACTAGTCTGTAAGCGCTCACTAGTCTGTGTATAGCGCTCACTAGTCTGTATAGCGCTCACTAGTCTGTATAGCGCTCACTAGTCTGTGTATAGCGCTCACTAGTCCGTGTATAGCGCTCACTAGTCTGTGTATAACGATCACTAGTCTGTGTATAGAGCTCACTAGTCTGTATAGCGCTCACTAGTCTGTATATAGCGCTCACTAGTCTTGTTATAGCGCTCACTAGTCTGTGTATAACGCTCACTAGTCTGTGTATAGCGCTCACTAGTCTGTATAGCGCTCACTAGTCTGTGTATAGCGCTCACTAGTCTGTGTATAGCGCTCACTAGTCTGTGTATAGCGCTCACTAGTCTGTGTATAGCGCTCACTAGTCTGTATAGCGCTCACTAGTCTGTGTATAGCGCTCACTAGTCTGTGTATATACGCTCACTAGTCTGTGTATAGCGCTCACTAGTCTGTATAGCGCTCACTAGTCTGTGTATAGCGCTCACTAGTCCGTGTATAGCGCTCACTAGTCTGTGTATACGATCACTAGTCTGTGTATAGAGCTCACTAGTCTGTATAGCGCTCACTAGTCTGTGTATAGCGCTCACTAGTCTGTATAGCGCTCACTAGTCTGTGTATAACGATCACTAGTCTGTGTATAGAGCTCACTAGTCTGTATAGCGCTCACTAGTCTGTGTATAGCGCTCACTAGTCTGTATAGCGCTCACTAGTCTGTGTATACGATCACTAGTCTGTGTATAGAGCTCACTAGTCTGTATAGCGCTCACTAGTCTGTGTATAGCGCTCACTAGTCTGCACTATATACCGCTCATTAGTCTGTGTCTATCGAGCTATATCTGTATAGCGCTCACTAGTCTGTGTATAGAGCTCACTAGTCTGTATAGCGCTCACTAGTCTGTGTATAGCGCTCACTAGTCTGTATAGCGCTCACTAGTCTGTATAGCGCTCACTAGTCTGTATAGCGCTCACTAGTCTGTGCATAGCGCTCACTAGTCTGTATAGCGCTCACTAGTCTGTGTATAGCACTCACTAGTCTGTGTATAGCGCTCACTAGTCTGTATAGCGCTCACTAGTCTGTGCATAGCGCTCACAATTCTGTATAGCGCTCACTAGTCTGTATAGCGCTCACTAGTCTGTGTATAGCGCTCACTAGTCTGTGTATAGCGCTCACTAGTCTGTGTATAGCGCTCACTAGTCTGTATAGCGCTCACTAGTCTGTGTATAACGCTCACTAGTCTGTGTATAGCGCTCACTAGTCTGTATAGCGCTCACTAGTCTGTGTATAGCGCTCACTAGTCTGTATATAGCGCTCACTAGTCTGTATATAGCGCTCACTAGTCTGTGTATAGCGCTCACTAGTCTGTGTATAACGCTCACTAGTCTGTGTATAGCGTTCACTAGTCTGTGCATAGCGCTCACTAGTCTGTATAGCGCTCACTAGTCTGTGTATAGCGCTCACTAGTCTGTGTATAGCGCTCACTAGTCTGTGTATAGCGCTCACTAGTCTGTGTATAGCACTCACTAGTCTGTGTATAGCGCTCACTAGTCTGTGTATAGAGCTCACTAGTCTGTGTATAGCGCTCACTAGTCTGTGTATAGCGCTCACTAGTCTGTGTATAGCGCTCACTAGTCTGTGTATAGCGCTCACTAGTCTGTGTATAGCGCTCACTAGTCTGTGTATAGCGCTCACTAGTCTGTATAGCGCTCACTAGTCTGTATAGCGCTCACTAGTCTGTATATAGCGCTCACTAGTCTGTGTATAGCGCTCACTAGTCTGTATATAGCGCTCACTAGTCTGTGTATAGCGCTCACTAGTCTGTGTATAGCGCTCACTAGTCCGTGTATAGCGCTCACTAGTCTGTGTATAACGCTCACTAGTCTGTGTATAGCGCTCACTAGTCTGTATAGCGCTCACTAGTCTGTATATAGCGCTCACTAGTCTGTATATAGCGCTCACTAGTCTGTGTATAGCGCTCACTAGTCTGTGTATAGCGCTCACTAGTCTGTATAGCGCTCACTAGTCTGTGTATAGCGCTCACTAGTCTGTGTATAGCGCTCACTAGTCTGTGTATAGCGCTCACTAGTCTGTGTATAGCGCTCACTAGTCTGTGTATAGCGCTCACTAGTCTGTGTATAGCGCTCACTAGTCTGTGTATAACGCTCACTAGTCTGTGTATAGCGCTCACTAGTCTGTGTATAGCGCTCACTAGTCTGTGTATAGCGCTCACTAGTCCGTGTATAGCGCTCACTAGTCTGTGTATAACGCTCACTAGTCTGTGTATAGAGCTCACTAGTCTGTATAGCGCTCACTAGTCTGTGTATAGCGCTCACTAGTCTGTATAGCGCTCACTAGTCTGTGTATAGCGCTCACTAGTCTGTGTATAGCGCTCACTAGTCTGTATAGCGCTCACTAGTCTGTGTATAGCGCTCACTAGTCTGTATACCGCTCATTAGTCTGTGTATAACGATCACTAGTCTGTGTATAGAGCTCACTAGTCTGTATAGCGCTCACTAGTCTGTGTATAGCGCTCACTAGTCTGTATACCGCTCACTAGTCTGTGTATAGCGCTCACTAGTCTGTTATAGCGCTCACTAGTCTGTGTATAGCGCTCACTAGTCTGTATAGCGCTCACTAGTCTGTGTATAGCGCTCACTAGTCTGTATAGCGCTCACTAGTCTGTGTATAGCGCTCACTAGTCTGTGTATAGCGCTCACTAGTCTGTGTATAGCGCTCACTAGTCTGTATAGCGCTCACTAGTCTGTATAGCGCTCACTAGTCTGTGTATAGCGCTCACTAGTCTGTGTATAGCACTCACTAGTCTGTGTATAGCGCTCACTAGTCTGTATAGCGCTCACTAGTCTGTGTATAGCGCTCACTATTCTGTATAGCGCTCACTAGTCTGTTATAGCGCTCACTAGTCTGTGTATAGCGCTCACTAGTCTGTGTATAGCGCTCACTAGTCTGTGTATAGCGCTCACTAGTCTGTATAGCGCTCACTAGTCTGTGTATAACGCTCACTAGTCTGTGTATAGCGCTCACTAGTCTGTATATAGCGCTCACTAGTCTGTGTATAGCGCTCACTAGTCTGTATATAGCGCTCACTAGTCTGTATATAGCGCTCACTAGTCTGTGTATAGCGCTCACTAGTCTGTGTATAACGCTCACTAGTCTGTGTATAGCGCTCACTAGTCTGTGTATAGCGCTCACTAGTCTGTATAGCGCTCACTAGTCTGTGTATAGCGCTCACTAGTCTGTGTATAGCGCTCACTAGTCTGTGTATAGCGCTCACTAGTCTGTGTATAGCGCTCACTAGTCTGTGTATAGCGCTCACTAGTCTGTATAGCGCTCACTAGTCTGTGTATAGCGCTCACTAGTCTGTGTATAGCGCTCACTAGTCTGTGTATAGCGCTCACTAGTCTGTGTATAGCGCTCACTAGTCTGTGTATAGCGCTCACTAGTCTGTGTATAGCGCTCACTAGTCTGTATAGCGCTCACTAGTCTGTATAGCGCTCACTAGTCTGTATATAGCGCTCACTAGTCTGTGTATAGCGCTCACTAGTCTGTATATAGCGCTCACTAGTCTGTGTATAGCGCTCACTAGTCTGTATATAGCGCTCACTAGTCTGTGTATAGCGCTCACTAGTCTGTGTATAACGCTCACTAGTCTGTGTATAGCGCTCACTAGTCTGTGTATAGCGCTCACTAGTCTGTGTATAGCGCTCACTAGTCTGTTATAGCGCTCACTAGTCTGTGTATAGCGCTCACTAGTCTGTGTATAACGCTCACTAGTCTGTGTATAGCGCTCACTAGTCTGTGTATAGCGCTCACTAGTCTGTATATAGCGCTCACTAGTCTGTGTATAGCGCTCACTAGTCTGTGTATAACGCTCACTAGTCTGTGTATAGCGCTCACTAGTCTGTATAGCGCTCACTAGTCTGTGTATAGCGCTCACTAGTCTGTATAGCGCTCACTAGTCTGTGTATAGCGCTCACTAGTCTGTGTATAGCGCTCACTAGTCTGTTATAGCGCTCACTAGTCTGTGTATAGCGCTCACTAGTCTGTGTATAGCGCTCACTAGTCTGTATAGCGCTCACTAGTCTGTGTATAACGCTCACTAGTCTGTGTATAGCGCTCACTAGTCTGTGTATTAGCGCTCACTAGTCTGTGTATAGCGCTCACTAGTCTGTGTTATAGCGCTCACTAGTCTGTTATAGCGCTCACTAGTCTGTTATAGCGCTCACTAGTCTGTGTATAGCGCTCACTAGTCTGTGTATAGCGCTCACTAGTCTGTGTATAGCGCTCACTAGTCTGTGTATAGCGCTCACTAGTCTGTGTATAGCGCTCACTAGTCTGTGTATAGCGCTCACTAGTCTGTGTATAGCGCTCACTAGTCTGTATATAGCGCTCACTAGTCTGTGTATAGCGCTCACTAGTCTGTATATAGCGCTCACTAGTCTGTGTATAGCGCTCACTAGTCTGTATATAGCGCTCACTAGTCTGTGTATAGCGCTCACTAG
>NC_030685.2:90666759-90775613 GCF_000004195.4 Xenopus tropicalis
AGTCTGTATAGCGCTCACTAGTCTGTGTATAGAGCTCACTAGTCTGTATAGCGCTCACTAGTCTGTGTATAGAGCTCACTAGTCTGTATAGCGCTCACTAGTCTGTGCAATAGCGCTCACTAGTCTGTATAGCGCTCACTAGTCTGTGTATAGCGCTCACTAGTCTGTAGCGCTCACTAGTCTGTGCATAGCGCTCACTAGTCTGTATAGCGCTCACTAGTCTGTGTATAGCGCTCACTAGTCTGTCATAGCGCTCACTAGTCTGTATAGCGCTCACTAGTCTGTGTATAGCGCTCACTATTCTGTATAGCGCTCACTAGTCTGTAAGCGCTCACTAGTCTGTGTATAGCGCTCACTAGTCTGTGTATAGCGCTCACTAGTCTGTGTATAGCGCTCACTAGTCTGTATAAGCGCTCACTAGTCTGTGTATAACGCTCACTAGTCTGTGTATAGCGCTCACTAGTCTGTAATAGCGCTCACTAGTCTGTTGTATAAGCGCTCACTAGTCTGTAATATAGCGCTCACTAGTCTGTATATAGCGCTCACTAGTCTGTGTATAGCGCTCACTAGTCTGTGTATAACGCTCACTAGTCTGTGTATAGCGTTCACTAGTCTGTGCATAGCGCTCACTAGTCTGTATAGCGCTCACTAGTCTGTGTATAGCGCTCACTAGTCTGTGTATAGCGCTCACTAGTCTGTGTATAGCGCTCACTAGTCTGTGTATAGCACTCACTAGTCTGTGTATAGAGCTCACTAGTCTGTATGTATAGAGCTCACTAGTCTGTGTATAGCGCTCACTAGTCTGTGTATAGCGCTCACTAGTCTGTGTATAGCGCTCACTAGTCTGTGTATAGCGCTCACTAGTCTGTGTATAGCGCTCACTAGTTCCTTGTGTATAGCGCTCACCTATTGTATAAGCGCTACTAGTCTGTATATGCGCTCACTAGTCTGTATATAGCGCTCACTAGTCTGTGTACAAGCGCTCACTAGTCTGTATATAGCGCTCACTAGTCTGTGTATAGCGCTCACTAGTCTGTATATAGCGCTCACTAGTCTGTGTATAGCGCTCACTAGTCTGTGTATAACGCTCACTAGTCTGTGTATAGCGCTCACTAGTCTGTGTATAGCGCTCACTAGTCTGTGTATAGTGCTCACTAGTCTGTATATCGCGCCTCACTAGTCTGTGTATAGCGCTCACTAGTCTGTGTATAACGCTCACTAGTCTGTAATATAGCGCTCACTAGTCTGTGTATAGCGCTCACTAGTCCCTGTATATATAGCGCTCACTAGTCTGTGTATAGCGCTCACTAGTCTGTGTATAACGCTCACTAGTCTGTGTATAGCGCTCACTAGTCTGTATAGCGCTCACTAGTCTGTGTATAGCGCTCACTAGTCTGTATAGCGCTCACTAGTCTGTGTATAACGCTCACTAGTCTGTGTATAAAGCGCTCACTAGTCTGTATAGCGCTCACTAGTCTGTGTATAGCGCTCACTAGTCTGTGTATAGCGCTCACTAGTCTGTATAGCGCTCACTAGTCTGTGTATAACGCTCACTAGTCTGTGTATAGCACTCACTAGTCTGTGTATAGCGCTCACTAGTCTGTGTATAGCGCTCACTAGTCTGTGTATAGCGCTCACTAGTCTGTATAGCGCTCACTAGTCTGTTTATAGCGCTCACTAGTCTGTGTATAGCGCTCACTAGTCTGTGTATAGCGCTCACTAGTCTGTGTATAGCGCTCACTAGTCTGTATATAGCGCTCACTAGTCTGTGTATAGCGCTCACTAGTCTGTGTATAACGCTCACTAGTCTGTGTATAGCGCTCACTAGTCCTTATATAGCGCTCACTAGTCTGTGTATAGCGCTCACTAGTCTGTATATCGCGCTCACTAGTCTGTGTATAGCGCTCACTAGTCTGTGTATAACGCTCACTAGTCTGTGTATAGCGCTCACTAGTCTGGTGTATAACGCTCACTAGTCTGTGTATAGCGCTCACTAGTCTGTGTATAGCGCTCACTAGTCTGTGTATAGCGCTCACTAGTCTGTGTATAGCGCTCACTAGTCTGTGTATAGCGCTCACTAGTCTGTGATAGTGCTCACTAGTCTGTATATCGCGCTCACTAGTCTGTGTATAGCGCTCACTAGTCTGTGTATAACGCTCACTAGTCTGTTAATATGCGCTCACTAGTCTGTGTATAGCGCTCACTAGTCTGTATATAGCGCTCACTAGTCTGTGTATAGCGCTCACTAGTCTGTGTATAACGCTCACTAGTCTGTGTATAGCGCTCACTAGTCTGTGTATAGCGCTCACTAGTCTGTGTATAGCGCTCACCTTATCTGGGTATTAGCGCTCCAATAGTCTGTGTATAACGCTCACTAGTCTGTGTATAGCGCTCACTAGTCTGTATAGCGCTCACTAGTCTGTGTATAACGCTCACTAGTCTGTGTATAGCGCTCACTAGTCTGTGTATAGAGCTCACTAGTCTGTGTATAGCGCTCACTAGTCTGTGTATAGCGCTCACTAGTCTGTGTAATAGCGCTCACTAGTCTGTATAGCGCTCACTAGTCTGTGTATAGCGCTCACTAGTCTGTGTATAGCGCTCACTAGTCTGTGTATAGCGCTCACTAGTCTGTATAGCGCTCACTAGTCTGTGTATAGCGCTCACTAGTCTGTGTATAGCGCTCACTAGTCGTAATGCGCTCACTAGTCTGTGTATAGCGCTCACTAGTCTGTAATATAGCGCTCACTATCTGTGTATAGCGCTCACTAGTCTGTATATAGCGCTCACTAGTCTGTGTATAGCGCTCACTAGTCTGTGTAAATAAGCCCGGCTCACTAGTCTGTGTATAACGCTCACTAGTCTGTGTATAGCGCTCACTAGTCTGTATAAGCGCTCACTAGTCTGTGTATAGCGCTCACTAGTCTGTATATAGCGCTCACTAGTCTGTGTATAGCGCTCACTAGTCTGTATAGCGCTCACTAGTCTGTGTATAAGCGCTCACTAGTCTGTGTATAACGCTCACTAGTCTGTGTATAGCGCTCACTAGTCTGTATAGCGCTCACTAGTCTGTGTATAGCGCTCACTAGTCTGTATAGCGCTCACTAGTCTGTGTATAACGCTCACTAGTCTGTGTATAGCGCTCACTAGTCTGTATAGCGCTCACTAGTCTGTGTATAACGCTCACTAGTCTGTGTATAGCACTCACTAGTCGTGTATAGAGCTCACTAGTCTGTGTATAGCGCTCACTAGTCTGTGTATAGCGCTCACTAGTCTGTGTATAGCGCTCACTAGTCTGTATAGCGCTCACTAGTCTGTGTATAGCGCTCACCTAGTCTGTGTATAGCGCTCACTAGTCTGTGTATAGCGCTCACTAGTCTGTATAGCGCTCACTAGCCTGTGTATAGCGCTCACTAGTCTGTGTATAGCGCTCACTAGTCTGTGTATAGCGCTCACTAGTCTGTGTATAGCGCTCACTAGTCTGTAATAATAGCGCTCACTAGTCTGTGTATAGCGCTCACTAGTCTGTATAGCGCTCACTAGTCTGTGTATAGCGCTCACTAGTCTGTGTATAGCGATCACTAGTCTGTATATAGCGCTCACTAGTCTGTATATACGTCACTAGTCTGTGTATAGCGCTCACTAGTCTGTATATCGCGCTCACTAGTCTGTGTATAGCGCTCACTAGTCTGTGTATAGCGCTCACTAGTCTGTATAATAGCGCTCACTAGTCTGTGTAATAGCGCTCACTAGTCTGATATAGCGCTCACTAGTCTGTGTATAGCGCTCACTAGTCTGTGTATAGCGCTCACTAGTCTGTGTATAGCGCTCACTAGTCTGTGTATAGCGCTCACTAGTCTGTATAGCGCTCACTAGTCTGTTGTATAGCGCTCACTAGTCTGTATAGCGGCTCACTAGTCTGTGTATAGCGCTCACTAGTCTGTGTATAGCGCTCACTGTCTGTATAGCGCTCACTAGTCTGTGTATAGCGCTCACTAGTCTGTATAGCACTCACTAGTCTGTGTATAGCGCTCACTAGTCTGTGGTATAGCGCTCACTAGTCTGTGTATAGCGCTCACTAGTCTGTGTATAGCGCTCACTAGTCTGTATAGCGCTCACTAGTCTGTTGTATAGCGCTCACTAGTCTGGTATAGCGCTCACTAGTCCTGTAAGCGCTCACTAGTCTGTATAGCGCTCACTAGTCTGTGTATAGCGCTCACTAGTCTGTGTATAGCGCTCACTAGTCTGTATAGCGCTCACTAGTCTGTGTATAGCGCTCACTAGTCTGTATAGCGCTCACTAGTCTGTGTGATAGCGCTCACTAGTCTGTGTATAGCGCTCACTAGTCTGTGTATAGCGCTCACTAGTCTGTGTATAGCGCTCACTAGTCTGTTGTATAGCGCTCACTAGTCTTGTATAGCGCTCACTAGTCTGTAATATAGCGCTCACTAGTCTGTGTATAGCGCTCACTAGTCTGTGTATAGCGCTCACTAGTCTGTGTATAGCACTCACTAGTCTGTATAACGTCACTAGTCTGTTGATAGCGCTCACTAGTCTGTATAGCGCTCACTAGTCTGTGTATAGCGCTCACTAGTCTGTATAGCGCTCACTAGTCGTGTATAGCGCTCACTAGTCTGTGTATAGCGCTCACTAGTCTGTATAGCGCTCACTAGTCTGTGTATTAAGCGCTCACTAGTCTGTGATAGGAGCTCACTAGTCTGTGTATAGCGCTCACTAGTCTGTATATAGCGCTCACTAGTCTGTGTATAGCGCTCACTAGTCTGTATAGCGCTCACTAGTCTGTGTATAGCGCTCACTATCTGTGAGCGCTCACTAGTCGTGTATAGCCGCTCACTAGTCTGTATAGCGCTCACTAGTCTGTATATAGCGCTCACTAGTCTGTGTACAGCGCTCACTAGTCTGTATATAGCGCTCACTAGTCTGTGTATAGCGCTCACTAGTCTGTATATAGCGCTCACTAGTCTGTGTATAGCGCTCACTTAGTCTGTGTATAACGCTCACTAGTCTGTGTATAGCGCTCACTAGTCTGTATATAGCGCTCACTAGTCTGTGTATAGTGCTCACTAGTCTGTATATCGCGCTCACTAGTCTGTGTATAGCGCTCACTAGTCTGTGTATAACGCTCACTAGTCTGTGTATAGCGCTCACTAGTCTGTATAGCGCTCACTAGTCTGTGTATAGCGCTCACTAGTCTGTATAGCGCTCACTAGTCTGTGTATAACGCTCACTAGTCTGTGTATAGCGCTCACTAGTCTGTATAGCGCTCACTAGTCTGTGTATAACGCTCACTAGTCTGTGTATAGCACTCACTAGTCTGTGTATAGAGCTCACTAGTCTGTGTATAGCGCTCACTAGTCTGTGTATAGCGCTCACTAGTCTGTGTATAGCGCTCACTAGTCTGTATAGCGCTCACTAGTCTGTGTATAGCGCTCACTAGTCTGTGTATAGCGCTCACTAGTCTGTGTATAGCGCTCACTAGTCTGTATAGCGCTCACTAGTCTGTATATAGCGCTCACTAGTCTGTGTACAGCGCTCACTAGTCTGTATATAGCGCTCACTAGTCTGTGTATAGCGCTCACTAGTCTGTATATAGCGCTCACTAGTCTGTGTATAGCGCTCACTAGTCTGTGTATAACGCTCACTAGTCTGTGTATAGCGCTCACTAGTCTGTATATAGCGCTCACTAGTCTGTGTATAGTGCTCACTAGTCTGTATATCGCTCACTAGTCTGTATATAGCGCTCACTAGTCTGTATATAGCGCTCACTAGTCTGTATATAGCGCTCACTAGTCTGTGTATAGCGCTCACTAGTCTGTATATAGCGCTCACTAGTCTGTGTATAGCGCTCACTAGTCTGTGTATAACGCTCACTAGTCTGTGTATAGCGCTCACTAGTCTGTATAGCGCTCACTAGTCTGTGTATAGCGCTCACTAGTCTGTATAGCGCTCACTAGTCTGTGTATAACGCTCACTAGTCTGTGTATAGCGCTCACTAGTCTGTATAGCGCTCACTAGTCTGTGTATAAAGCTCACTAGTCTGTGTATAGAGCTCACTAGTCTGTGTATAGTGCTCACTAGTCTGTGTATAGCGCTCACTAGTCTGTGTATAGCGCTCACTAGTCTGTGTATAGCGCTCACTAGTCTGTGTATAGCACTCACTAGTCTGTGTATAGAGCTCACTAGTCTGTGTATAGTGCTCACTAGTCTGTGTATAGTGCTCACTAGTCTGTGTATAGCGCTCACTAGTCTGTATAGCGCTCACTAGTCTGTTTATAGCGCTCACTAGTCTGTGTACAGCGCTCACTAGTCTGTATATAGCGCTCACTAGTCTGTGTATAGCGCTCACTAGTCTGTATATAGCGCTCACTAGTCTGTGTATAGCGCTCACTAGTCTGTGTATAACGCTCACTAGTCTGTGTATAGCGCTCACTAGTCTGTGTATAGCGCTCACTAGTCTGTGTATAGTGCTCACTAGTCTGTATATCGCGCTCACTAGTCTGTGTATAGCGCTCACTAGTCTGTGTATAACGCTCACTAGTCTGTGTATAGCGCTCACTAGTCTGTGTATAACGCTCACTAGTCTGTGTATAACGCTCACTAGTCTGTGTATAGCGCTCACTAGTCTGTATAGCGCTCACTAGTCTGTGTATAGCGCTCACTAGTCTGTTATAGCGCTCACTAGTCTGTGTATATAGCGCTCACTAGTCTGTGTATAGTGCTCACTAGTCTGTATATCGCGCTCACTAGTCTGTGTATAGCGCTCACTAGTCTGTGTATAACGCTCACTAGTCTGTATATAGCGCTCACTAGTCTGTGTATAGCGCTCACTAGTCTGTATATAGCGCTCACTAGTCTGTGTATCTCGCTCACTAGTCTGTGTATAACGCTCACTAGTCTGTGTATAGCGCTCACTAGTCTGTATAGCGCTCACTAGTCTGTGTATAGCGCTCACTAGTCTGTATAGCGCTCCACTAGTCTGTGTATAACGCTCACTAGTCTGTGTATAGTGCCTCACTAGTCTGTATAGCGCTCACTAGTCTGTGTATAACGCTCACTAGTCTGTGTATAGCACTCACTAGTCTGTGTATAGAGCTCACTAGTCTGTGTATAGCGCTCACTAGTCTGTGTATAGCGCTCACTAGTCTGTGTATAGCGCTCACGTAGTCTGTAGCTCACTAGTCTGTATAGCGCTCACTAGTCTGTTTATAGCGCTCACTAGTCTGTGTACAGCGCTCACTAGTCTGTATATAGCGCTCACTAGTCTGTGTATAGCGCTCACTAGTCTGTATATAGCGCTCACTAGTCTGTGTATAGCGCTCACTAGTCTGTGTATAACGCTCACTAGTCTGTGTATAGCGCTCACTAGTCTGTGTATAACGCTCACTAGTCTGTGTATAGCGCTCACTAGTCTGTATATTGCGCTCACTAGTCTGTGTATAGTGCTCACTAGTCTGTATATAGCGCTCACTAGTCTGTATATAGCGCTCACTAGTCTGTGTATAGCGCTCACTAGTCTGTGTATAACGCTCACTAGTCTGTGTATAGCGCTCACTAGTCTGTGTATAGCGCTCACTAGTCTGTGTATAACGCTCACTAGTCTGTGTATAGCGCTCACTAGTCTGTGTATAACGCTCACTAGTCTGTGTATAGCGCTCACTTAGTCTGTGTATAACGCTCAACTAGTCTGTGTTATAACGCTCACTAGTCTGTGTTATAGCGCTCACTAGTCTGTATAGCGCTCACTAGTCTGTGTATAGCGCTCACTAGTCTGTGTATAGCGCTCACTAGTCTGTGTATAGCGCTCACTAGTCTGTATATAGCGCTCACTAGTCTGTGTATAGCGCTCACTAGTCTGTGTATAACGCTCACTAGTCTGTGTATAGCGCTCACTAGTCTGTGTATAACGCTCACTAGTCTGTGTATAGCGCTCACTAGTCTGTATATTGCGCTCACTAGTCTGTGTATAGTGCTCACTAGTCTGTATATAGCGCTCACTAGTCTGTATATAGCGCTCACTAGTCTGTGTATAGCGCTCACTAGTCTGTGTATAACGCTCACTAGTCTGTGTATAGCGCTCACTAGTCTGTGTATAAGCGCTCACTAGTCTGTGTATAACGCTCACTAGTCTGTGTATAGCGCTCACTAGTCTGTGTATAACGCTCACTAGTCTGTGTATAGCGCTCACTAGTCTGTGTATAGCGCTCACTAGTCTGTGTATAACGCTCACTAGTCTGTGTATAACGCTCACTAGTCTGTGTATAGCGCTCACTAGTCTGTATAGCGCTCACTAGTCTGTGTATAGCGCTCACTAGTCTGTGTATAGCGCTCACTAGTCTGTGTATAACGCTCACTAGTCTGTGTATAACGCTCACTAGTCTGTGTATAACGCTCACTAGTCTGTGTATAACGCTCACTAGTCTGTGTATAGCGCTCACTAGTCTGTATAGCGCTCACCAGTCTGTGTATAGCGCTCACTAGTCTGTGTATAGCGCTCACTAGTCTGTGTATAGCGCTCACTAGTCTGTGTATAGCAGTCACTAGTCTGTATAGCGCTCACTAGTCTGTGTATAGCGCTCACTAGTCTGTGTATAGCGCTCACTAGTCTGTATAGCACTCACTAGTCTGTGTATAGCGCTCACTAGTCTGTGTATAGCGCTCACTAGTCTGTGTATAGAGCTCACTAGTCTGTGTATAGCGCTCACTAGTCTGTGTATAGCGCTCACTAGTCTGTGTATAGCGCTCACTAGTCTGTATAGCACTCACTAGTCTGTGTATAGCGCTCACTAGTCTGTATAGCACTCACTAGTCTTTATAGCGCTCACTAGTCTGTGTATAGCGCTCACTAGTCTGTATAGCGCTCACTAGTCTGTGTATAGCGCTCACTAGTCTGTATAGCACTCACTAGTCTTTATAGCGCTCACTAGTCTGTGTATAGCGCTCACTAGTCTGTGTATAGCGCTCACTAGTCTGTGTATAGCGCTCACTAGTCTTTATAGCACTCACTAGTCTGTATAGCGCTCACTAGTCTGTGTATAGCACTCACTAGTCTGTATAGCACTCACTAGTCTGTATAGCGCTCACTAGTCTGTATAGCGCTCACTAGTCTGTATAGCGCTCACTAGTCTGTGTATAGCGCTCACTAGTCTGTATAGCACTCACTAGTCTGTGTATAGCGCTCACTAGTCTGTATAGCTCACTAGTCTGTGTATAGCGCTCACTAGTCTGTGTATAGCGCTCACTAGTCTGTATAGCACTCACTAGTCTGTGTATAGCGCTCACTAGTCTGTATAGCACTCACTAGTCTGTATAGCACTCACTAGTCTGTGTATAGCGCTCACTAGTCTGTGTATAGCGCTCACTTGTCTGTATAGCACTCACTAGTCTGTATAGCACTCACTAGTCTGTATAGCACTCACTAGTCTGTATAGCACTCACTAGTCTGTGTATAGCGCTCACTAGTCTGTTATAGCACTCACTTGTTCTGTATAGCACTCACTAGTCTGTATAGCACTCACTAGTCTGTATAGCACTCACTAGTCTGTGTATAGCACTCACTAGTCTGTATAGCACTCACTAGTCTGTATAACTCACTAGTCTGGTATAGCGCTCACTAGTCTGTGTATAGCGCTCACTTGTCTGTATAGCACTCACTAGTCTGTATAGCACTCACTAGTCTGTATAGCACTCACTAGTCTGTATAGCGCTCACTAGTCTGTATAGCGCTCACTAGTCTGTGTATAGCGCTCACTAGTCTGTATATAGCACTCACTTGTCTGTATAGCACTCACTAGTCTGTATAGCACTCACTAGTCTGTATAGCACTCACTAGTCTGTGTATAGCACTCACTAGTCTGTATAGCACTCACTAGTCTGTATAGCGCTCACTAGTCTGTATAGCACTCACTAGTCTGTATAGCACTCACTAGTCTGTATAGCACTCACTAGTCTGTGTATAGCGCTCACTAGTCTGTGTATAGCGCTCACTTGTCTGTATAGCACTCACTAGTCTGTATAGCACTCACTAGTCTGTATAGCACTCACTAGTCTGTATAGCGCTCACATAGCACTCACTTTAGCGAAGCTTTCTAATTTTAGTCTGTGTATAGCGGCTCACTAGTCTGTGTATAGCACTCACTTGTCTGTATAGCACTCAACTAGTCTGTATAGCACTCACTAGTCTGTATAGCACTCACTAGTCTGTATAGCACTCACTAGTCTGTGTATAGCACTCACTAGTCTGTATAGCACTCACTAGTCTGTATAGCACTCACTAGTCTGTATAGCACTCACTAGTCTGTATAGCACTCACTAGTCTGTATAGCACTCACTAGTCTGTATAGCACTCACTAGTCTGTATAGTACTCACTAGTCTGTGTATAGCACTCACTAGTCTGTATAGCGCTCACTAGTCTGTATAGCACTCACTAGTCTGTATAGCACTCACTAGTCTGTATAGCACTCACTAGTCTGTATAGCACTCACTAGTCTGTATATAGCGCTCACTAGTCTGTATAGCACTCACTTCAGGTAGCGGGAATGGGATTTACTGAAACAACGACCCATTTCTCCTGCAAACCCTTTATTTGCCCCAGAGATCATACGGTGGCCCACAGGTCTATTGCAATACTGCCCCCTGGCTGCTTCAGGTGGGAAGTGGTACTGCAACGTATCATTTTGTAAACCCACTCCTGGGGGGATTCCTTATTGAAAAGCTGGTTCCGGGGCACTCCCCCGCTTGTCCAGGAATGGTGGCGCTATTCTATTAGTGTCTATGGAGGGGACTGAGAGGCACAAGGTGGTACTGCAAGTTACACAGTCACCTACTTACATATAACAGAATCATCAGCACATTGCACCCAGCGCAGCACATTGCACCCAGCGCAGCACATTGCACCCAGCGCAGCACATTGCACCCAGCGCAGCACATTGCACCCAGCGCAGCACATTGCACCCAGCGCAGCACATTGCACCCAGCGCTGCACATTGCACCCAGCGCAGCACATTGCACCCATCGCAGCACATTGCACCAAGCGCAGCACATTGCACCCAGCGCAGCACATTGCACCCAGCACAGCACATTGCACCCAGCACATTTCACCCAGCACAGAACATTGCACCCAGCACAGAACATTGCACCCAGCACAGAACATTGCACCCAGCACAGAACATTGCACCCAGCACAGCACATTGCACCCAGCACAGCACATTGCACCCAGCACAGCACATTGCACCCAGCACAGAACATTGCACCCAGCACAGAACATTGCACCCAGCACAGCACATTGCACCCAGCACAGCACATTGCACCCAGCACAGCACATTGCACCCAGCACAGAACATTGCACCCAGCACAGAACATTGCACCCAGCACAGCACATTGCACCCAGCACAGCACATTGCACCCAGCACAGAACATTGCACCCAGCACAGAACATTGCACCCAGCACAGCACATTGCACCCAGCACAGCATATTGCACCCAGCACAGCATATTGCACCCAGCCGGCCCAGCCATGGCATTGGCAAAGGCTCCTGATTGGTGCCAGGGCACAAAGCTGCCCCCATTCTCACTGGACTAAGTGGGCTCCGGCGGTGCAGCCCCCTTTCCCCCAAAAGTGAGAGTTAATGTGCAGAAATAGAAGGGAAAGGGCAGTTGGGTGCTGGGTGTCGGGAGCCTGGGCGCTAATATAAATATATATACACAGAAGCTGAATGTGGGCTTTACTTGCCCTTTAACTAACAGTAAAGGCTTCCCTAAACCTGTAGGTAAGTCCGACCCAGTCCCATATTCAGAACCAGGGAACGGCTCCTCTAGTCTGTGGGCCCGGGCCAGTTTCCAAGGGACCTGCTTGTTGTGATGTCATACTGCGCCAGTGATGTCATACATGGGACTCATTGGCCAGCGGCTCATATGAAGTTAGTGATAAGGATTTACATGCATGTATTGGTGTGCTCAGACAAGTGTCGTCTGGTTGCTAAGCGCACTGACCCTAGCAACAAGGTGTGTGTGTGCTGTTATGAATGGGAGCACTAGAAAATACAAATTAGGGCTCCAACTGAGTTGCCCACCCACCCTGTGCCCGACAATAAGGACCAACTGCAACATGTCTTCCAACTCCCTTTAACCCATTGTGCAAGGCCAGACAGGTTCTCTGTAACAGTTAAAGTCGGGGGGCTGGGGGGCCGTGTCTCACACAGTCTGGGCGCAGCGTGTTCGCATTTCATAGATATTTAGAAGCTGATCCGGAGCAGATGGGCTTCAAAGGCGCTGGCAGAATGGAGTGCGGGGTCCGGCGGGATCGGGGGGGCAGATAAAGTGCAGATGTTTGTTGAAAGGAGAATCTGACAGAGACAACTTGAGAATCACTCACATTGGGCTCCGCTTCTGGTTTCTATTGGGACCCCCCCAGCCCCCCCAGCCCCCACAGCCCCCCCAGCCCCCACAGCCGTCATCCTGTGATTTATGGCCCCTGTCTCATTAGCACATTGGGGACCCCAGGCCCAGCCATGGGGCCAATCAGCGCCTTCGTTTCATCTACCGGATCCGCCGCAATAAGGGTCTGTGTCTGTACCGGAACATTCCATTTCTGTCTGAATAGGAACAATCACTGTTTGTTCCCAGGAAATTCCTATTAATCTGCAACAAATTCATCCCACTAACCCGATAATTATAATTCTCATTATACCCCTCTCTATAACTCCTCCTACTGCTCGTTATACCCCTCCCTATAACTCCTCCTACTGCTCGTTATACCCCTCCTTATAACTCCTCCTACTGCTCATTATACCCCTCTCTATAACTCCTCCTACTGCTCGTTATAACCCTCTCTATAACTCCTCCTACTGCTTGTTAAACCCCTCTCTATAACTCCTCCTACTGCTCGTTATACCCCTCCCTATAACTCCTCCTACTGCTCCATATACCCCTCTCTATAACTCCTCCTACTGCTCGTTATACCCCTCCCTATAACTCCTCCTACTGCTCGTTATACCCCTCCTTATAACTCCTCCTACTGCTCATTATACCCCTCCCTATAACTCCTCCTACTGCTCGTTATACCCCTCCCTATAACTCCTCCTATTGCTCCATATAACCCCTCCCTATAACTCCTCCTACTGCTCGTTATACCCCTCCTTATAACTCCTCCTACTGCTCATTATACCCCTCCCTATAACTCCTCCTACTGCTCCATATACCCCTCCCTATAACTCCTCCTACTGCTCCATATACCCCTCCCTATAACTCCTCCTATTGCTCCATATAACCCCTCCCTATAACTCCTCCTACTGCTCCATATACCCCTCCCTATAACTCCTCCTACTGCTCCATATACCCCTCCCTATAACTCCTCCTATTGCTCCATATACCCCTCCCTATAACTCCTCCTACTGCTCATTATACCCCTCCCTATAACTCCTCCTACTGCTCCATATACCCCTCCCTATAACTCCTCCTATTGCTCCATATACCCCTCCCTATAACTCCTCCTATTGCTCCATATACCCCTCCCTATAACTCCTCCTACTGCTCATTATACCCCTCCCTATAACTCCTCCTACTGCTCCATATACCCCTCCCTATAACTCCTCCTACTGCTCATTATACCCCTCCCTATAACTCCTCCTACTGCTCGTTATACCGCTCCCTATAACTCCTCCTACTGCTCATTATACCCCTCCCTATAACTCCACCTACTGCTCCATATAACCCTCCCTATAACTCCTCCTACTGCTCAATATAACCCTCCCTATAACTCCTCCTACTGCTCATTATAACCCCCCTCTAACTCCTCCTACTGCTCATTATAACCCTCCCTATAACTCCTCCTACTGCTCATTATAACTCTCCCTATAACTCCTCCTACTGCTCATTAAAACCGTACTTATAACTCCTCCCACTGCTCATTATAACCCTCCCTATAACTCCTCCTACTGCTCATTATAAACCTCCCTATAACTCCTCCTACTGCTCATTATACCCCTCCATATAACTCCTCCTACTGCTCATTATACCCCTCCCTATAACTCCTCCTACTGCTCATTACAACCCTCCCTATAACTCCTCCTACTGATCCATATAACCATCCCTGTAACTCCTCCTACTGCTCCATATTCCCCTCCTTATAACTCCTCCTACTGCTCCATATACCCCTCCCTATAACTCCTCCTACTGCTCCATATACCCCTCCCTATAACTCCTCCTACTGCTCCATATACCCCTCCTTATAACTCCTCCTACTGCTCCATATACCCCTCCTTATAACTCCTCCTACTGCTCCATATACCCCTCCCTATAACTCCTCCTACTGCTCCATATACCCCTCCCTATAACTCCTCCTACTGCTCCATATACCCCTCCCTATAACTCCTCCTACTGCTCCATATACCCCTCCTTATAACTCCTCCTAATGCTCCATATACCCCTCCCTATAACTCCTCCTACTGCTCCATATACCCCTCCTTATAACTCCTCCTACTGCTCCATATACCCCTCCTTATAACTCCTCCTACTGCTCCATATACCCCTCCTTATAACTCCTCCTACTGCTCCATATACCCCTCCCTATAACTCCTCCTACTGCTCCATATACCCCTCCCTATAACTCCTCCTACTGCTCCATATACCCCTCCTTATAACTCCTCCTACTGCTCCATATTCCCCTCCTTATAACTCCTCCTACTGCTCCATATACCCCTCCCTATAACTCCTCCTACTGCTCCATATACCCCTCCCTATAACTCCTCCTACTGCTCCATATACCCCTCCTTATAACTCCTCCTACTGCTCCATATACCCCTCCTTATAACTCCTCCTACTGATCCATATACCCCTCCTTATAACTCCTCCTACTGATCCATATACCCCTCCTTATAACTCCTCCTACTGATCCATATACCCCTCCTTATAACTCCTCCTACTGATCCATATACCCCTCCCTATAACTCCTCCTACTGATCCATATACCCCTTGAATAAACAGCAAAACTTTCAATGGAATAAAAACCACAACATTTATTGGCGCAAATAGATACAACAAAAACTAACATATAAATCATACTATACCAAAAAAGACAGGTGCATCCCAGTGCCTCATACTACCCACTCTCCTAACGCGTTTCGCGCCGTGTGGCGCTTCATCAGAGGAGGTGTGGTGTGCTCGTGTCACTTCCCATATATACCCTTAACCTTTAGTTTACACAGTGTGCAGGGTTACCATCAAACCCTGTAACAAGCTTGTAATATATCACACCACACCTCCTCTGATGAAGCGCCACACGGCGCGAAACGCGTTAGGAGAAGGAGAGTGGGTAGTATGAGGCACTGGGATGCACCTGTCTTTTTTGGTATAGTATGATTTATATGTTAGTTTTTGTTGGGATATGAGTAGGGATATGAGTAGGGAATAGGGATGGGAGTAGGGATGGGAGTAGGGATGGGAGTAGGGATATGAGTAGGGAGTAGGTATATGAGTAGGGAGTAGGGATATGAGTAGGGATATGAGTAGGGATATGAGTAGGGAGTAGGTATATGAGTAGGGAGTAGGGATATGGATAGGGATATGAGTAGGGATATGAGTAGGGAGTAGGTATATGAGTAGGGAGTAGGGATATGAGTAGGGATATGTGTAGGGAGTAGGGATATGAGTAGGGATATGAGTAGGGATATGTGTAGGGAGTAGGGATGGGAGTAGGGATATGAGTAGGTATATGAGTAGGGAGTAGGTATATGAGTAGGGAGTAGGGATATGAGTAGGGATATGAGTAGGGATATGAGTAGGGAGTAGGGATATGAGTAGGGATATGAGTAGGGAGTAGGGATATGAGTAGGGAGTAGGGATATGAGTAGGGATATGAGTAGGGATATGAGTAGGGAATAGGGATGGGAGTAGGGATATGAGTAGGGAGTAGGGATGGGAGTAGGGATATGAGTAGGGAGTAAGTATATAAGTAGGGATATGAGTAGGGAATAGGGATGGGAGTAGGGATATGAGTAGGGAGTAGGGATGGGAGTAGGGATATGAGTAGGGAGTAGGGATGGGAGTAGGGATATGAGTAGGGATATGAGTAGGGATATGAGTAGGTAGTAGGTATATGCGTAGGGAGTAGGGATATGAGTAGGGATATGTGTAGGGAGTAGGGATATGAGTAGGGAGTAGGGATATGAGTAGGGATATGAGTAGAGAGTAGGGATATGAGTAGGGATATGTGTAGGGAGTAGGGATATGAGTAGGGATATGAGTAGGGATATGAGTAGGGAGTAGGGATATGAGTAGGGAGTAGGGATATGAGTAGGGATATGAGTAGGGAGTAGGGATATGAGTAGGGAGTAGGGATATGAGTAGGGATATGAGTAGGGAGTAGGGATATGTGTAGGGAGTAGAGATATGAGTAGGGATATGAGTAGGGATATGAGTAGGGAGTAGGGAGTAGGGATATGAGTAGGGATATGAGTAGGGATATGAGTAGGGAGTAGGGATATGAGTAGGGATATGTGTAGGGAGTAGGGATATGAGTAGGGATATGTGTAGGGAGTAGGGATATGAGTAGGGATATGAGTAGGGAGTAGGGATATGAGTAGGGATATGAGTAGGGATATGAGTAGGGAGTAGGGATATGAGTAGGGAGTAGGGAGTAGGGATATGAGTAGGGATATGAGTAGGGAGTAGGGATATGAGTAGGGAGTAGGGATATGAGTAGGGAGTAGGGATATGAGTAGGGATATGAGTAGGGAGTAGGGATATGAGTAGGGATATGAGTAGGGATATGAGTAGGGAGTAGGGATATGAGTAGGGAGTAGGGATATGAGTAGGGAGTAGGGATATGAGTAGGGAGTAGGGATATGAGTAGGGAGTAGGGATATGAGTAGGGAGTAGGGATATGACTAGGGAGTAGGGATATGACTAGGGAGTAGGGATATGAGTAGGGAGTAGGGATATGAGTAGGGAGTAGGGATATGAGTAAGGATGGGAATTTACCCGGATCAGAACCAGAGTGGGAGGGGTTGGTATCTCAATGTTACTATGGCAATGTCTCTGCTTAGGGAAGGAAGAGGCGCTGGTTCCCTGGGTTTGTCCTGGGAGGGGCCTGTTTGGGCCAGTGACACCCACTCTGATACCAGGAGGGCAATGAACTGGGCCAGAGAGTTGATTCCACTTGTGCTGGTTCTGTTTGGACCCCACTTCAGCCTCTGCCAATGGGATAAGACTGGGCTCGTTGCCCCCCCATGCGTTTGGCCTATATCTGCCCAATATACACCCCATACGCACGTGGGGCATTAGCCCAATATACACCCCATACGCACGTGGGGCATTAGCCCAATATACACCCCATACGCACGTGGGGCATTAGCCCAATATACACCCCATACGCACGTGGGGCATTAGCCCAATATACACCCCATACGCACGTGGGGCATTAGCCCAATATACACCCCATACGCACGTGGGGCATTAGCCCAATATACACCCCATACGCACGTGGGGCATTAGCCCAATATACACCCCATACGCACGTGGGGCATTAGCCCAATATACACGCAGTGCACACGTGGGGCATTAGCCCAATATACACCCCATACGCACGTGGGGCATTAGCCCAATATACACCCCATACGCACGTGGGGCATTAGCCCAATATACACCCCATACGCACGTGGGGCATTAGCCCAATATACACCCCATACGCACGTGGGGCATTAGCCCAATATACACCCCATACGCACGTGGGGCATTAGCCCAATATACACGCAGTGCACACGTGGGGCATTAGCCCAATATACACGCAGTGCACACGTGGGGCATTAGCCCAATATACACGCAGTGCACACGTGGGGCATTAGCCCAATATACACGCAGTGCACACGTGGGCATTAGCCAATAACACGCAGTGCACACGTGGGGCATTAGCCCAATATACACGCAGTGCACACGTGGGGCATTAGCCCAATACACACGCAGTGCACACGTGGGGCATTAGCCCAATATACACGCAGTGCACACGTGGGGCATTAGCCCAATACACACGCAGTGCACACGTGGGGCATTAGCCCAATATACACGCAGTGCACACGTGGGGCATTAGCCCAATATACACGCAGTGCACACGTGGGGCATTAGCCCAATATACACGCAGTGCACACGTGGGGCATTAGCCCAATATACACGCAGTGCACACGTGGGGCATTAGCCCAATACACACGCAGTGCACACGTGGGGCATTAGCCTTACTGGAGCCAAACTGTTGCACCCAGAACCTCCCAGCAATGAGACTCCCTGGATCTTGTTGCTCTTTAATTGGGCAAATCGCTTCACACAGTGCTAATTAGTAACTGCTGCTAATCACTTAACGAGCTGATGACTTGCACTCTAATTGCCTCCATGATGTAATGATCCCGGGGAAGGGAAACCTCTCGGTGCCGCTCTCCCTCAGCCAAAAACCCCACAGTGAAACCCTTTGCCCAATAAACTGCCCCTCTGCTGCCAAGGGGCAAATAGGAGCAAGTGCCCTTGCTGCCCACATACACAGGGTCAGTTCTAGGGGGGATTCAGCCCCTGCCCCCAGCAACCCTTCAGACGTCCCTGCCATCCCCGGCCCAGTCCATTGTACCCCCCTATGGGGGGGGGCTGTACATAATGGCCCCCGGAGTGCGCGGGGCACATAATGGAAGCTATTAGCAGAGTCAATGGGCTGCCAGGGGGCAAATGCTGCTGCTCCAGCCCTGACAAGGCAACGTACAATTACCAATTTGATCTTATCTGGGACGTATTATTACCCCGCACAGAAAGGGAGGCTTCCTTCCACCGCTGTAATGTGATTTTTGATTAATAGCGGGATTTTTACGTGACAAGAATGTTTCTCTAGGCAAATAAGCGCTGATGTATCTTTACCTGAACCAACTTGTTCCTGGCAGACAATCGACTCCCTCTTACCCCTGCCCTGAGCTGACTCAATGTTACCCCGGGGGCTCCCTGCCCAACTCTGCCTCCAGCTGGGGCTACTTTGTATTGCCCCGTGTCCCTGCTCCATTGCTCCAACCTGTCCCACGGGGGC
Organism: Xenopus tropicalis; assembly: GCF_000004195.4. Classification (NCBI taxonomy): domain Eukaryota; kingdom Metazoa; phylum Chordata; class Amphibia; order Anura; family Pipidae; genus Xenopus; species Xenopus tropicalis. Next base: position 90,685,826 of record NC_030685.2, read on the forward strand.
TTCAGCTTCTATTCACCTACAGAGCAAGAGGGTAAGTGGGAATGGCACTGGGTGCAAGTCACTGGGTGCAAGTTATTGGGTGCAAGTCACTGGGTGCAAGTCATTGGGTGCAAGTCACTGGGTGCAAGTTATTGGGTGCAAGTTATTGGGTGCAAGTCATTGGGTGCAAGTCATTGGGTGCAAGTCACTGGGTGCAAGTCATTGGGTGCAAGTCATTGGGTGCAAGTTATTGGGTGCAAGTCATTGGGTGCAAGTCATTGGGTGCAAGTTATTGGGTGCAAGTCATTGGGTGCAAGTCATTGGGTGCAAGTCACTGGGTGCAAGTTATTGGGTGCAAGTCATTGGGTGCAAGTCATTGGGTGCAAGTCATTGGGTGCAAGTCATTGGGTGCAAGTCACTGGGTGCAAGTCATTGGGTGCAAGTTATTGGGTGCAAGTCATTGGGTGCAAGTCATTGGGTGCAAGTCATTGGGTGCAAGTCACTGGGTGCAAGTCACTGGGTGCAAGTCATTGGGTGCAAGTCACTGGGTGCAAGTCACTGGGTGCAAGTCATTGGGTGCAAGTTATTGGGTGCAAGTCACTGGGTGCAAGTTATTGGGTGCAAGTCATTGGGTGCAAGTCATTGGGTGCAAGTCATTGGGTGCAAGTCATTGGGTGCAAGTCATTGGGTGCAAGTTATTGGGTGCAAGTCACTGGGTGCAAGTTATTGGGTGCAAGTCACTGGGTGCAAGTCATTGGGTGCAAGTCACTGGGTGCAAGTCATTGGGTGCAAGTCATTGGGTGCAAGTCATTGGGTGCAAGTTATTGGGTGCAAGTCACTGGGTGCAAGTCATTGGGTGCAAGTCATTGGGTGCAAGTTATTGGGTGCAAGTTATTGGGTGCAAGTCATTGGGTGCAAGTCATTGGGTGCAAGTCACTGGGTGCAAGTCATTGGGTGCAAGTCATTGGGTGCAAGTTATTGGGTGCCAAGTCATTGGGTGCAAGTCATTGGGTGCAAGTTATTGGGTGCAAGTCATTGGGTGCAAGTCATTGGGTGCAAGTCACTGGGTGCAAGTCACTGGTGCAAGTCATTGGGTGAAAGTCATTGGGTGCAAGTCATTGGGTGCAAGTCATTGGGTGCAAGTCACTGGGTGCAAGTCATTGGGTGCAAGTTATTGGGTGCAAGTCATTGGGTGCAAGTCATTGGGTGCAAGTCATTGGGTGCAAGTCACTGGGTGCAAGTCACTGGGTGCAAGTCATTGGGTGCAAGTCACTGGGTGCAAGTCACTGGGTGCAAGTCATTGGGTGCAAGTTATTGGGTGCAAGTCACTGGGTGCAAGTTATTGGGTGCAAGTCATTGGGTGCAAGTCATTGGGTGCAAGTCATTGGGTGCAAGTCATTGGGTGCAAGTTATTGGGTGCAAGTCACTGGGTGCAAGTTATTGGGTGCAAGTCACTGGGTGCAAGTCATTGGGTGCAAGTCACTGGGTGCAAGTCATTGGGTGCAAGTCATTGGGTGCAAGTCATTGGGTGCAAGTTATTGGGTGCAAGTCACTGGGTGCAAGTCATTGGGTGCAAGTCATTGGGTGCAAGTCATTGGGTGCAAGTTATTGGGTGCAAGTCACTGGGTGCAAGTTATTGGGTGCAAGTCACTGGGTGCAAGTTATTGGGTGCAAGTCACTGGGTGCAAGTCACTGGGTGCAAGTCACTGGGTGCAAGTTATTGGGTGCAAGTCATTGGGTGCAAGTTATTGGGTGCAAGTTATTGGGTGCAAGTTATTGGGTGCAAGTCACTGGGTGCAAGTTATTGGGTGCAATTCACTGGGTGCAAGTCATTGGGTGCAAGTCAGTGGGTGCAAGTCATTGGGTGCAAGTCATTGGGTGCAAGTTATTGGGTGCAAGTCACTGGGTGCAAGTCATTGGGTGCAAGTCATTGGGTGCAAGTCACTGGGTGCAAGTCATTGGGTGCAAGTTATTGGGTGCAAGTCATTGGGTGCAAGTTATTGGGTGCAAGTCACTGGGTGCAAGTTATTGGGTGCAAGTCATTGGGTGCAAGTCATTGGGTGCAAGTTATTGGGTGCAAGTCATTGGGTGCAAGTCATTGGGTGCAAGTCATTGGGTGCAAGTCACTGGGTGCAAGTTATTGGGTGCAAGTCATTGGGTGCAAGTTATTAGGTGCAAGTCACTGGGTGCAAGTCATTGGGTGCAAGTCATTGGGTGCAAGTTATTGGGTGAAAGTCATTGGGTGCAAGTTATTGGGTGCAAGTCATTGGGTGCAAGTTATTAGGTGCAAGTCACTGAGTGCAAGTTATTGGGTGCAAGTTATTGGGTGCAAGTCACTGGGTGCAAGTCACTGGGTGCAAGTCATTGGGTGAAAGTCATTGGGTGCAAGTCACTGGGTGCAAGTCATTGGGTGCAAGTTATTAGGTGCAAGTCACTGGGTGCAAGTTATTGGGTGCAAGTCATTGGGTGAAAGTCATTGGGTGCAAGTTATTGGGTGCAAGTCATTGGGTGCAAGTTATTGGGTGCAAGTCATTGGGTGCAAGTTATTGGGTGCAAGTTATTGGGTGCAAGTTATTGGGTGCAAGTTATTGGGTGAAAGTCATTGGGTGCAAGTCATTGGGTGCAAGTTATTGGGTGCAAGTTATTGGGTGCAAGTCACTGGGTGCAAGTTATTGGGTGAAAGTCATTGGGCGCAAGTCATTGGGTGCAAGTTATTGGGTGCAAGTCATTGGGTGCAAGTCACTGGGTGCAAGTTATTGGGTGCAAGTCACTGGGTGCAAGTTATTGGGTGCAAGTCACTGGGTGCAAGTTATTGGGTGCACATATTTCTGGGACACATCATATGACCATCTCTGACCTTCAGGGACAGAATAAATGTCTAACTTTGATCTTCGGCTTCCTACATTGACCTTCAATGAGACATCTTAGAAGACCATCTCTCACCACTTATCTACATCATGGGGACTTTATCTGATCTGATAAATATCCCAATATGAGTGGATTTATGGGCTTGGAACTGGGGGAAGGTTTGGATGTAACGCTGAATTATGGGATGAACAGTTAATTGTGGGCCTGGGAGACATTGGCCAGATGTTGGGGTACGTGCCTGACTATCTGTAAGTGCCCCAGCTGGTGGTGGTACCATGCAGAACTCAGCACACAATCCAGCCAAGGGTCTGTCTGCACCAGTTTCAGCCCAGTAAATGCACCAAGCGCTCAGGAAAATGGGAGTTTTGATGAATGAGCCCTCGGACCCCATTAAAGCTCGGGGTTGGGGGGAGACGGCCTGGCACTTACACGTAATTAGAAAGAACATTACGGGAATAATTGTTTGCAAACTTGTCCATTATCTGCTCCCTCAATTTCTTTTCTCTGCTTTCTTAACATAATTTGGAGATCAGGATCATAAATTTCCCCAATCATCGCTCAAGTCGGAGCCTGTCAGAGCCTTTAATAAGTTAATAGGCGGCAATTTCTCAAAGTGTCATCTGCTCTGCGCCTTCCCATACACGCCATGTAATGCACCCAGATATAGGGCCCCCCCTACGTGCCCCCCAGAGAAACCCCCCCACTGCTCTGTGCCTTCCCATACACGCCATGTAATGCACCCAGATATAGGGCCCCCCCTACGTGCCCCCCCAGAGAAACCCCCCCACTGCTCTGTGCCTTCCCATACACGCCATGTAATGCACCCAGATATAGGGCCCCCCCTACGTGCCCCCCAGAGAAACCCCCCCACTGCTCTGTGCCTTCCCATACACGCCATGTAATGCACCCAGATATAGGGCCCCCCCTACGTGCCCCCCAGAGAAACCCCCCCACTGCTCTGTGCCTTCCCATACACGCCATGTAATGCACCCAGATATAGGGCCCCCCTACGTGCCCCCCAGAGAAACCCCCCCACTGCTCTGTGCCTTCCCATACACGCCATGTAATGCACCCAGATATAGGGCCCCCCCTACGTGCCCCCCAGAGAAACCCCCCCACTGCTCTGTGCCTTCCCATACACGCCATGTAATGCACCCAGATATAGGGCCCCCCCTACGTACCCCCCAGAGAAACCCCCCCACTGCTCTGTGCCTTCCCATACACGCCATGTAATGCACCCACATATAGGGCCCCCCCTATGTACCCCCCAGAGAAACCCCCCCACTGCTCTGTGCCTTCCCATACACACCATGTAATGCACCCAGATATAGGGCCCCCCCTACGTGCCCCCCAGAGAAACCCCCCCACTGCTCTGCGCCTTCCCATACACACCATGTAATGCACCCAGATATAGGGCCCCCCCTACGTGCCCCCCAGAGAAACCCCCCCACTGCTCTGTGCCTTCCCATACACGCCATGTAATGCACCCAGATATAGGGTCCCCCCTACGTGCCCCCCAGAGAAACCCCCCCACTGCTCTGTGCCTTCCCATACACGCCATGTAATGCACCCAGATATAGGGCCCCCCCTACGTGCCCCCCAGAGAAACCCCCCCACTGCTCTGCGCCTTCCCATACACGCCATGTAATGCACCCAGATATAGGGCCCCCCCCTACGTGCCCCCCAGAGAAACCCCCCCACTGCTCTGTGCCTTCCCATACACGCCATGTAATGCACCCAGATATAGGGCCCCCCTACGTGCCCCCCAGAGAAACCCCCCCACTGCTCTGTGCCTTCCCATACACGCCATGTAATGCACCCAGATATAATCTATCTATAATATAGTAAGGAAAGATGGGGACAGTAGGGCAAGATGGAGACAGTAGGACAAGATGGAGAAAGTAGGGCAAGATGGAGACAGTAGGGCAAGATGGAGACAGTAGGGCAAGATGGGGACAGTAGGGCAAGATGGAGACAGTAGGGCAAGATGGAGACAGTAGGGCAAGATGGAGACAGTAGGGCAAGATGGAGAGGGCAAGATGGGGACAGTAGGGCAAGATGGAGACAGTAAGGCAAGATGGAGACAGTAGGGCAAGATGGAGACAGTAGGGCAAGATGGAGACAGTAGGGCAAGATGGGGACAGTAGGGCAAGATGGAGACAGTAGGGCAAGATGGAGAAAGTAGGGCAAGATGGGGACAGTAGGGCAAGATGGGGACAGTAGGGCAAGATGGAGACAGTAGGGCAAGATGGAGACAGTAGGGCAAGATGGGGACAGTAGGGCAATATGGAGACAGTAGCGCAAGATGGAGACAGTAGGGCAAGATGGAGACAGTAGGGCAAGATGGAGACAGTAGAGCAAGATGGAGACAGTAGGACAAGATGGAGACAGTAGGGCAAGATGGGGAAAGTAGGGCAAGATGGGGACAGTAGGGCAAGATGGAGACAGTAGCGCAAGATGGAGACAGTAGGGCAAGATGGAGACAGTAGGGCAAGATGGAGACAGTAGGGCAAGATGGAGACAGTAGAGCAAGATGGAGACAGTAGGGCAAGATGGAGACAGTAGGGCAAGATGGAGAAAGTAGGGCAAGATGGGGACAGTAGGGCAAGATGGGGACAGTAGGGCAAGATGGGGACAGTAGGGCAAGTTGGAGACAGTAGGGCAAGATGGAGACAGTAGGGCAAGATGGGGACAGTAGGGCAATATGGAGACAGTAGCGCAAGATGGAGACAGTAGGGCAAGATGGAGACAGTAGGGCAAGATGGAGACAGTGGGACAAGATGGAGACAGTAGGGCAAGATGGGGAAAGTAGGGCAAGATGGGGACAGTAGGGCAAGATGGAGACAGTAGGACAAGATGGGGACAGTAGGGCAAGATGGAGACAGTAGGGCAAGATGGAGACAGTAGGGCAAGATGGAGACAGCAGGACAAGATGGGGACAGCAGGGCAAGATGGGGACAGCAGGGCAAGATGGAGACAGTAGGACAAGATGGAGACAGTAGGACAAGATGGAGACAGTAGGGCAAGATGGAGACAGTAGGACAAGATGGAGACAGTAGGGCAAGATGGAGACAGAAGGGCAAGATGGAGACAGTAGGACAAGATGGAGACAGTAGGACAAGATGGAGACAGCAGGGCAAGATGGAGACAGTAGGACAAGATGGAGACAGTAGGACAAGATGGAGACAGTAGGACAAGATGGAGACAGTAGGACAAGATGGAGACAGCAGGGCAAGATGGAGACAGTAGGACAAGATGGAGACAGTAGGACAAGATGGAGACAGTAGGGCAAGATGGAGACAGTAGGACAAGATGGAGACAGAAGGGCAAGATGGAGACAGTAGGACAAGATGGAGACAGCAGGACAAGATGGAGACAGCAGGGCAAGATGGAGACAGTAGGACAAGATGGAGACAGTAGGACAAGATGGAGACAGTAGGACAAGATGGGGACAGTAGGGTAAGATGGAGACAGTAGGACAAGATGGAGACAGTAGGGCAAGATGGGGACAGTAGGACAAGATGGGGACAGTAGGGCAAGATGGAGACAGTAGGGCAAGATGGAGACAGTAGGGCAAGATGGTTACATCATGGAAAGGCAGGTTTTTCCCAGCAAATTGTCAAAGTCTGGGGCAAATAAAGGACATAGTGACCATCCTAGGATGTAATGCAATATAAAGGGACACTATGGCTTTTGTTTTGTTTTCTGTAGGGAAATGAGAGCAGGGCAGGCAGTAACCCTTCCAACACTTTCCCCTGTCTCTGCCCCTATATATTAGGTACCTACCTAGTGCTACCAACCCCTATTTCCCTATATATTAGGTACCTACCTAGTGCTACCAACCCCTATTTCCCTATATATTAGGTACCTACCTAGTGCTACCAACCCCTATTTCTGTAGGGAAATGAGAGCAGAGCAGGCAGTAACCCTTCCAACACTTTCCCCTGTCTCTGCCCTATATATTAGGTACCTACCTAGTGCTACCAACCCCTATTCCCTATATATTAGGTACCTACCTAGTGCTACCGACCCCTATTCCCTATATATTAGGTACCTACCTAGTGCTACCGACCCCTATTCCCTATATATTAGGTACCTACCTAGTGCTACCGACCCCTATTCCCTATATATTAGGTACCTACCTCGTGCTACCGACCCCTATTCCCTATATATTAGGTACCTACCTAGTGCTACCAACCCCTATTTCTGTAGGGAAATGAGAGCAGGGCAGGCAGTAACCCTTCCAACACTTTCCCCTGTCTCTGCCCCTATATATTAGGTACCTACCTAGTGCTACCAACCCCTATTTCTGTAGGGAAATGAGAGCAGAGCAGACGTGCCTGTCTGAGCTGTGAGTGACCTACAGAATGGAGAGTGTTAGCCCGGGTCCAGTAGGGCCTGGGTGGACACGTTCTCAGCGCGAGGCCCAGGCCTTGGGGCCTACAGTGGAGGGCCAGAGATCCACAAGAAACATCACTAAGCCCCAGGAGGAGAAAGCAGGGAGGAAGCCAAGATCCCTGGGGAGAGTCCCTGCAGCAGCCCCGGAGGAATGGGCCAAGCCGGCAGCCAGAGGCCACAGGGAAGCTACTGGTAAAGGGGAGAGTGGAAGTGGGAAGGAGGGAGGAAAGAGCCACAAAGGTGGAAATGTGCTGAAGAAGTGTGTGGGGAGGAGAGGAGGCAAAGTGGAAATGGCAGTAAGTGCAGACTCAGACAGTTCTGTTGTAGAAAGTTCTGCAGAAAATGTTACTGATTATGTTGTTACACCTGCATGTAAAACTGAGTGTGTGGCTCCCCCGGCAGTGACTGCCCCTCACCAACATGGGGCCCCTGCTGCTGCCCCTGGGGGGGAGCCAACCCTGCTGCCCAGTCACAACACATTGCTGGGTGATGTTACACACACTGCTGAGAGTACAAGTTGCACAATAACACAAACTGTTGGTGTACATACCCAAGATGGCGCATCTGTAAGTGCAGTACCAGCTCCCATAAACACTTCCCCTGCTCCATCCCAGGCTCCCACTGCTCTGGGGAAGGGAACTCCTTCTCTCCCTGGGGGGAAAGTGCTGAAGGAAGCCAGCAAGCAAACACAGAATGCCAAACAGCAAGAGTCCAGCGGCCATCTTGGATTTCCTAAGCACATGGCTTCCAAACAGGAAGTGGATGTTGCTGGCGGCCATATTGGATGTGGCAAAAGCAGAGACGACTTCATGGCAGCCATCTTGGTACTCCCAATTTGAGTAGCAGCCATCTTGGAGGTGCAGAAGGTTTGCGGAAGCACAGTGGCGGCCATCTTGCTACACCTGAATTGGAAGGCAGACATGTTGGTGCTCCAAGCCTGAATGTTAATACGCACAGTGCCAAAACAAATACCTTAGCTGGGCAGGCCATCTCTGTGCTTAAACAATCTCCTTTTGAAGGGGACAAGATTGATAGTGACCAACTGATTCAGTCAATCAGACTGATGGGAGATCTGGAGGCAAAAAGGAAGCAGCTGAGTGTTGAGATGAAGGCTGCCTACAACCAGTACTCCTATGCAAAAGTAGAGGATCAGGAGTATTACTTGTCTAAAGTTAACCATCTAAATGCTGAAATGTTTTCGCTGGATAAAGAGCTGGACAGCGTGAGGGGCCAAATAGGGCCAATGGCGGAGGTGTACGCCAACAGGAGGCGCTTTGAAGCATCTGCAAAAATCCTGAAGGAGCCGGTGCCGTACAGATCTCCCAGGCAGGTCTCCTCATCCGAGAGCGAGCGGGAAGGAAGAACGCCAGGGAAACTGCACCATAAGAAGACGGTTGTTGCCCAGATACATGCCCCTAATTTCGTCTTTACCCAGGAGGAACTGGCAACAGTGCAAGGGAAGGTGAAGAAGGGCAACCTGCCCCAGAGAGAGGTGGAGACTTTTGTCTTTTCCCAAGATGACTTTCCATCTCTTCCATCCTATCAGGAAAGTGGGGCCCCCCAGGGCCAAACCGAGGTTTCTGTTGTAAAACAGAGTGCTTCAGATGCTTCTGCTCTGGGGCATGGGGAGTGTTCGGATATGGAATTGACGGTAACACCTTGTGTGGATGGGCCGGTGGCAGTGAGTGTTGGAGTGGCAGATGGCAAGAAGGAGGAGCCTAGTGTGGGTGTGGCTTGTATGAGTGATGGAGAAAGTGATGGTGAGAATGCTGGGGTGGTAACGCGGTGCGTGGAGTCAGTTCTGCAGGAACCACAGGGCAGGGAGAGTGGAACTGCAGGGGCAAGTGATGTGGCAGTTGAGGCACCCTCTGGGGCTCATCAGTCCGTTCCGCTTACTGTGCCGGTACCTGGTGTCTCCTCAGCACCTAATCCATTAATGCCACCCCCTCCCTCATCAATCCAGGCAAATAACGCATCCATGGGTAGAAACTCAGGCCAAAAGACCAACCCCCCCACAGCCACCTAATGCTTGGAATAGGCCCCTAAATCGAGTAAGAGTCCCAGGGGTGGAGCGGCGAGTTACTGGCCCAGTGTTCAAGCTGAGAAACCGCATTAGGCTGAAATGGGAAGGAGAAAGGGAGTCAATGCCCAGCAGGGATGTGATTGGGAAGGAGTTGCTGCTGAAAACAGGCCACCCTAACCCCTGCCAGATGTGAGAGCCTGCATAAAGAACTCCGAGTTGGAGTACGACATTGTTTTCAGGACCTCTAACAAACTTGAGTACTTCTGGCATGAGTATGATCACTTTAGATCCACGGGTCTCTGGAAGAACTTTAAGGTGATTCCAGTCACTAAGCCAGAGACCAAAAAGGTCACGATTTTGTTTAAAAATGACAATGTCCCTCCTGAAGACATAGCAATATGGCTGGGCAGGCATTGTAAGGTTCTCTCCCCCCTCACTATGGACATAGACAACAATGGGTACTGGTCTGGGGGTTGGTGTGCTAATGTGGAGCTCCGAATGCGCTATAACATCCCTCAGCATCTCCCTAACTCAGTCTTTATTGGGGATGAGAGGGGAGTGGTCTTTTACCCCGGGCAGCCGAGGGCTTGTTTCAAATGTGGCTCTTATGGTCACCGTGCAAATGCCTGTGCAGTGGTCAGGTGTTCACTTTGTGGTGATGTTGGGCACATAGGGCGAGACTGTAAGGACGTAAAGTGCAACCTGTGTGGATTCTTTGGCCACTCGCACAGGGCTTGTCCTGAGGCTCTTAATAATATCAGGGAGAGTTGCCCTAATTTGGAGGAGGAGATGGCTGAGGAAATGCTGGAAGAGATTAGAGAGGAGCTCAGAGAATGTCAGCCCCCAGTCCAAGGGTCAGAGTCTCATCAGTCCATAAGTCAGCCTATACTGGCCATACAACCACACAACCCATCCCCACCTCCTCACCAACCCAAAGGTCCCAAGTCTGCTCCTTTGCCTCAGAGGCAAAGTTCTAAGCCCATACTCCTAAAATCTGGTTCTGTAGCTCCAAAATCCTCTGTCCCTTCTAAAGGAAAAGATTGGGTGGAAGTTGGCAGTTCGTGAAGTGCTTGAAACATGCAAAGCTCAGAGTAGTGGGAGATATGTGGTAGGTCTTGACCAGGCCAAAGCTTTTGATAGAGTGGATCATCAGTACCTATGGGCCACCTTGCGTAAGTATGGCATCCCGGATCAATTTGTCGAATGGCTCACTGTTTTGTACAGGGAGGGAGAGAGCTTCCCACTTGTTAACGGTTGGCGCAGTGAAAACTTCAGGGTTGAGGCCGGGGTGCGTCAGGGTTGTCCTCTGAGTCCATTGCTCTATGTCTTTGCCATAGACCCTTTCCTGCAAGCGGTGCAGGCCTTGGATTTGGAGGGCTTTCGGGCCCCTCGTTGCCTGCCCCTGAAGCTGGTAGCCTACGCAGACGATGTCACAGTCGTTGTCTCACATCCTGAGGAGGTGAACTTGTTGACTGATGCCATCGAAAGTTACTCAGAGGCCTCCGGGTCGCTGGTCAACACTGACAAGTCGGAGGCTTTCTGGACTGTGGAAGGGGAGCCAGATTTCCCTCTTCCTGATTTTCAGCTTGCCTCCAAAGAAATTAGTATCCTTGGGGTCAAATTTGGGAGGGAAGACAATTCCAAACTCAACTGGGAATCAAAGTTGGATGCCGTGAATGCAAGGGTACAGCGGTGGAAAAAATGGAGGCTGTCCTATAGGGAAAGGGTGAAGCTCATCAAAACTTACCTGGTCCCTCTCCTCCTGTATGTGTCTTTTGTTTATCCTTTGCCAGAAGCTTTCTATGCGAGGATCCACAGCCTGTTCTTCCAGATGCTCTGGGGAGCAGGCTGAACCCTGTAAAAAGAGGGATAACCTACCTGCGGACAAAAGAGGGTGGGTTGGACATGTTGTGTCCTGTGGCCTTCTTTGGCACCATTTTCCTGAAGTTTAACTTTGGGCCCCTGGGTCAAAGAACTGAAGTTCCGTGGCAAAGCAGTGTCAGGGCCTGGGTATCCCCTTTTGTAGGTGACTGGTTACAGGGCGATAGGGTGAAGCAGGTGCGGGTGCGACATAGTCATCTCCCATCATACTTTGTCCTTGGGCTGAAGCTTTTGAGGAGATGGGATATCAGAGTAGATGATCTCGGTACAGCCTCCAGGCGCGCTCTTTATATGAGGGTGCTAGATGTCTACTTTGCTATTCCGCTCGCCTTGAGGGACTGCGTTGGGAACACTCTGGTCAGGAGCTTGCGTTTCCTCAATAGCAAGAGGTTGCCTCCCAAGTTATTTGACCTATCCTGGCTCTCTCTTCAGGGAAAACTCTTTGTCAGGGGAAATGTCAAGTATTTGTCGGTGGTCGACCGAAATTGCCCCTGGGGATGTGGTGTGGAGGAGTCCCAGGAGCATTTTCTGCAGCATTGTCCCTTGGCAAAGAGTGTGCACTCTCAGGTCTCCCGAGCTCTCTGTGCTCCGCTCCTGGGCACCCTGGGCTATGCTGAACTGGCCTATGGTGTGTCGGCCCAACAGCACAGCCACGACCACGAGACGCTGTACCTGGTTATTACGGTATATAGGTACCATCTATGGCACGGGCGATGCCGCTATTCCTTTGGTTCAGATGTGACCCCTGAGAACATTGCTAAATCCATCATGGTGGAGCTAAGATACATTCGATCGTTAGAGTCGGCTCGATCCTCTTGTACCCCGGCATTATGGGGGGGCTTTACCCTGTAGGCTTCACCCCAAGGCAGTTTCCTTCTGCTACTGAGTTGGTTTTGTATGTTTATATTTATTTCAAGAACGTGATACTGCCTTTTTTTTTATTTTTAGGCATTTTCGACAGATCCCAAGCCTTTGCCTTCATTATTATGGCGGAAGCCTTGTATTGGGTTTGGGGGTCTTCTTTTTCTTTTGGGTGGGGGAAGGGGTTAGGGTGGGCGTGGGCTTTGGACATTTTGGTTTGGTGGAGGGGAATGGAAGCCACAAAATGAAAACTGGACAGAGACAAGACTTTGGAACTGGCTATCCATTGGATGTTGTGGGATTGGTGAGGGTGTGGGGAGGGGAGGCGGTCAATATGGACAAAGGGGTGGACTTTGATAGTTGGCCGTCCTCATGTGGGTGGAATGGGGAGGGAGTAACAGGTAAACTGTTCATGATTAATTCAACAAACCATTAGTTTTGTTTTCTTAGTATAAGAATTGTATTATGTTTTGTTTATTTATTGTAAGCATTTTTATTTTTAATAAAAATTCGTATATACAGTGGAGGAAATAATGATTTGACCCCTCACTGATTTTGTAAGTTTGTCCAATGACAAAGAAATGAAAAGTCTCAGAACAGTATCATTTCAATGGTAGGTGTAACAGTGGCAGATAGCACATCAAAAGGAAAATGGAAAAAAGAACTTGAAATAAAAGATAGCAACTGATTTGCATTTCATTGAGGGAAATAAGTTTTTGAACCCTCTAACAAAAAAAGACTTAATACTTAGTGGAAAAACCCTTGTTTGCAAGCACAGAGGCCAAACGTTTCTTGTAATTGATGAGCAAGTTTGCGCCCATTTTAGGAGGAATGTTGGTCCCACTCCTCTTTGCAGATCATCTCTAAATCCCTAAGGTTTCTGTCTCTGTGCAACTCTGAGCTTGAGCTCCCTCCATAGGTTTTCTATTGGATTAAGGTCCGGAGACTGACTAGGCCACTCCATGACCTTAATGTGCTTCTCCTTGAGCCACTCCTTTGTTGCCTTTGCTGTATGTTTTGGGTCATTGTCGTGCTGGAACACCCATCCACCACCCATTTTCAGTTTCCTGGCAGAGGGAAGGAGGTTGTCGTTCAGGATTTCACGATACATGGCTCCGTCCATTTTCCCGTTAATGGGAATAAGTTGTCCTGTGCCCTTAGCAGAAAAACACCCCCAAAGCAAAATGTTTCCACCCCCATGCTTGACGGTGGGGACGGTGTTTTGGGGGTCATAGGCAGCATTTTTCTTCCTCCAAACACAGCGAGTTGAGTTAATGCCAAAGAGCTCTATTTTGGTCTCATCAGCCCACAGCACCTTCTCCCAGTCACTCACAGAATCATTCAGGTGTTCATTGGCAAACTTCAGGCCTGCACATGTGCCTTCTTGAGCAGGGGGACCTTGCGAGCCCTGCAGGATTTTAATCCATTGCGGTGTAATGTGTTTCCAATGGTTTTCTTGGTGACTGTGGTCCCTGCTAATTTGAGGTCAGTAACTAACTCCTCCCGTGTAGTTCTAGGATGCTTTTTCACCTTTCTCAGAATCATTGACACCCCACGAGGTGAGATCTTGCGTGGAGCCCCAGAGCGAGGTCGATTGATGGTCATTTTGTGCTCCTTCCATTTTCCAACAATCGCACCAACAGTTGTCACCTTCTCTCCCAGCTTCTTGCTAATGGTTTTGTAGCCCATTCCAGCCTTGTGCAGCTCTACAATTTTGTCTCTGACATCCTTGGCCAGCTCTTTGGTCTTTCCCATGTTGGAGAGTTTGGAGTCTGCTTGATTGATTGATTCTGTGGACAGGTGTCGTTTATACAGGTGACTAGTTAAGACAGGTGCCTTAATGAGGTTGACTAATTGAGTAGAAGTGTCTAACCACTCTGTGGGAGCCAGAACTCTTAATGGTTGGTAGGGGTTCAAAAACTTATTTCACTCAATGAAATGCAAATCAGTTGCTATCTTTTATTTCAAGTTCTTTTTTCCATTTTCCTTTTGATGTGCTATCTGCCACTGTTACACCTACCATTGAAATGATACTGTTCTGAGACTTTTCATTTCTTTGTCATTGGACAAACTTACAAAATCAGTGAGGGGTCAAATCATTATTTCCTCCACTGTATTAGGTACCTACCTAGTGCTACCAACCCCTATTTCTGTAGGGAAATGAGAGCAGGGCAGGCAGTAACCCTTCCAACACTTTCCCCTGTCTCTGCCCCTATATATTAGGTACCTACCTAGTGCTACCAACCCCTATTTCTGTAGGGAAATGAGAGCAGGGCAGGCAGCAACCCTTCCAACACTTTCCCCTGTCTCTGCCCCTATATATTAGGTACCTACCTAGTGCTACCAACCCCTATTTCTGTAGGGAAATGAGAGCAGGGCAGGCAGTAACCCTTCCAACACTTTCCCCTGTCTCTGCCCCTATATATTAGGTACCTACCTAGTGCTACCAACCCCTATTTCTGTAGGGAAATGAGAGCAGGGCAGGCAGTAACCCTTCCAACACTTTCCCCTGTCTCTGCCCCTATATATTAGGTACCTACCTAGTGCTACCAACCCCTATTTCTGTAGGGAAATGAGAGCAGGGCAGGCAGTAACCCTTCCAACACTTTCCCCTGTCTCTGCCCCTATATATTAGGTACCTACCTAGTGCTACCAACCCCTATTTCTGTAGGGAAATGAGAGCAGGGCAGGCAGTAACCCTTCCAACACTTTCCCCTGTCTCTGCCCCTATATATTAGGTACCTACCTAGTGCTACCAACCCCTATTTCTGTAGGGAAATGAGAGCAGGGCAGGCAGTAACCCTTCCAACACTTTCCCCTGTCTCTGCCCCTATATATTAGGTACCTACCTAGTGCTACCAACCCCTATTTCTGTAGGGAAATGAGAGCAGGGCAGGCAGTAACCCTTCCAACACTTTCCCCTGTCTCTGCCCCTATATATTAGGTACCTACCTAGTGCTACCAACCCCTATTTCTGTAGGGAAATGAGAGCAGGGCAGGCAGTAACCCTTCCAACACTTTCCCCTGTCTCTGCCCCTATATATTAGGTACCTACCTAGTGCTACCAACCCCTATTTCTGTAGGGAAATGAGAGCAGGGCAGGCAGTAACCCTTCCAACACTTTCCCCTGTCTCTGCCCCTATATATTAGGTACCTACCTAGTGCTACCAACCCCTATTTCTGTAGGGAAATGAGAGCAGGGCAGGCAGTAACCCTTGCAGCGCTTTGCCCAATGAAATGAACACAATATACCCCTTTGTGGAATGCCTTTGCTTGGATCCAGCTGGGCTATAACCCCCATTCTTTTGCTCGGCTTATAAATGGTTTTTAGCAGAAATTTCCCATCAGCACGTGCCCGGGGCCCTGTCCCTCCCAGAGTGACTCAGGAGGCTGAACAGTTGCCAGTAGTGCTCTGGCTGCGCAGCCGGTGCCTTTATGGGGAGCGCCTGTCACTCACTTGCTAATTATAATGAGCGACTGATTTGTACTTTCCCATTTTAGCATTTGTCTGGGTTTGAAGGGAACGTGTGTGAGACAGTGGCCCCGGCGCTGAAAGAGTTATTCTGCCCCTGACCCACTTTCCCACCGCACAGTCTGACGGCACCGAGATTGGCTGCAGAGCATTAATCACCCGTCCCAGGGAGGCTCCTATCGCTCTGCGCGGATATTCCCATTCCGAGGCCCAAGCCCAGGGAGGCGCCTATCACCCTGCGCGGATATTCCCATTCCGAGGCCCAAGCCCAGGGAGGCTCCTATCACTCTACGCGGATATTCCCATTCCGAGGCCCAAGCCCAGGGAGGCGCCTATCACTCTGCGCGGATATTCCCATTCCGAGGCCCAAGCCCAGGGAGGCTCCTATCGCTCTGCGCGGATATTCTCATTCCGAGGCCCAAGCCCAGGGAGGCGCCTATTGCTCTGCGCGGATATTCTCATTCCGAGGCCCAAGCCCAGGGAGGCGCCTATCACTCTGCGCGGATATTCCCATTCCGAGGCCCAAGCCCAGGGAGGCTCCTATCGCTCTGCGCGGATATTCTCATTCCGAGGCCCAAGCCCAGGGAGGCTCCTATCGCTCTGCGCGGATATTCTCATTCCGAGGCCCAAGCCCAGGGAGGCGCCTATCGCTCTGCGCGGATATTCCCATTCCGAGGCCCAAGCCCAGGGAGGCGCCTATCGCTCTGCGCGGATATTCCCATTCCGAGGCCCAAGCCCAGGGAGGCGCCTATCGCTCTGCGCGGATATTCCCATTCCGAGGCCCAAGCCCAGGGAGGCGCCTATCGCTCTGCGCGGATATTCCCATTCCGAGGCCCAAGCCCAGGGAGGCGCCTATCGCTCTGTGCGGATATTCCCATTCCGAGGCCCAAGCCCAGGGAGGCTCCTATCGCTCTGCGCGGATATTCTCATTCCGAGGCCCAAGCCCAGGGAGGCGCCTATTGCTCTGCGCGGATATTCTCATTCCGAGGCCCAAGCCCAGGGAGGCGCCTATCACTCTGCGCGGATATTCCCATTCCGAGGCCCAAGCCCAGGGAGGCTCCTATCGCTCTGCGCGGATATTCTCATTCCGAGGCCCAAGCCCAGGGAGGCTCCTATCGCTCTGCGCGGATATTCTCATTCCGAGGCCCAAGCCCAGGGAGGCGCCTATCGCTCTGCGCGGATATTCCCATTCCGAGGCCCAAGCCCAGGGAGGCGCCTATCGCTCTGCGCGGATATTCCCATTCCGAGGCCCAAGCCCAGGGAGGCGCCTATCGCTCTGCGCGGATATTCCCATTCCGAGGCCCAAGCCCAGGGAGGCGCCTATCGCTCTGCGCGGATATTCCCATTCCGAGGCCCAAGCCCAGGGAGGCGCCTATCGCTCTGTGCGGATATTCCCATTCCGAGGCCCAAGCCCAGGGAGGCGCCTATCGCTCTGCGCGGATATTCCCATTCCGAGGCCCAAGCCCAGGGAGGCTCCTATCGCTCTGCGCGGATATTCCCATTCCGAGGCCCAAGCCCAGGGAGGCTCCTATCGCTCTGCGCGGATATTCTCATTCCGAGGCCCAAGCCCAGGGAGGCGCCTATTGCTCTGCGCGGATATTCTCATTCCGAGGCCCAAGCCCAGGGAGGCGCCTATCACTCTGCGCGGATATTCCCATTCCGAGGCCCAAGCCCAGGGAGGCTCCTATCGCTCTGCGCGGATATTCTCATTCCGAGGCCCAAGCCCAGGGAGGCTCCTATCGCTCTGCGCGGATATTCTCATTCCGAGGCCCAAGCCCAGGGAGGCGCCTATCGCTCTGCGCGGATATTCCCATTCCGAGGCCCAAGCCCAGGGAGGCGCCTATCGCTCTGCGCGGATATTCCCATTCCGAGGCCCAAGCCCAGGGAGGCGCCTATCGCTCTGTGCGGATATTCCCATTCCGAGGCCCAAGCCCAGGGAGGCGCCTATCGCTCTGCGCGGATATTCCCATTCCGAGGCCCAAGCCCAGGGAGGCGCCTATCGCTCTGTGCGGATATTCCCATTCCGAGGCCCAAGCCCAGGGAGGCGCCTATCGCTCTGTGCGGATATTCCCATTCCGAGGCCCAAGCCCAGGGAGGCGCCTATCGCTCTGCGCGGATATTCCCATTCCGAGGCCCAAGCCCAGGGAGGCTCCTATCGCTCTGCGCGGATATTCTCATTCCGAGGCCCAAGCCCAGGGAGGCTCCTATCGCTCTGCGCGGATATTCTCATTCCGAGGCCCAAGCCCAGGGAGGCGCCTATCGCTCTGCGCGGATATTCCCATTCCGAGGCCCAAGCCCAGGGAGGCGCCTATCGCTCTGCGCGGATATTCCCATTCCGAGGCCCAAGCCCAGGGAGGCGCCTATCGCTCTGCGCGGATATTCCCATTCCGAGGCCCAAGCCCAGGGAGGCGCCTATCGCTCTGCGCGGATATTCCCATTCCGAGGCCCAAGCCCAGGGAGGCGCCTATCGCTCTGTGCGGATATTCCGAGGCCCAAGCCCAGGGAGGCGCCTATCGCTCTGCGCGGATATTCCCATTCCGAGGCCCAAGCCCAGGGAGGCTCCTATCGCTCTGCGCGGATATTCTCATTCCGAGGCCCACGCCCAGGGAGGCGCCTATAGCTCTACGCGGATATTCCCATTCCGAGGCCCAAGCCCAGGGAGACGCCTATCGCTCTACGCGGATATTCCCATTCCGAGGCCCAAGCCCAGGGAGGCGCCTATCGCTCTACGCGGATATTCCCATTCCGAGGCCCAAGCCCAGGGAGGCACCTATTGCTCTGCGCGGATATTCCCATTCCGAGGCCCAAGCCCAGGGAGGCGCCTATCGCTCTGCGCGGATATTCTCATTCCGAGGCCCACGCCCAGGGAGGCGCCTATCGCTCTACGCGGATATTCCCATTCCGAGGCCCAAGCCCAGGGAGGCGCCTATTGCTCTGCGCGGATATTCCCATTCCGAGGCCCAAGCCCAGGGAGGCGCCTATCGCTCTGCGCGGATATTCTCATTCCGAGGCCCAAGCCCAGGGAGGCGCCTATCGCTCTGCGCAGATATTCCCATTCCGAGGCCCAAGCCCAGGGAGGCGCCTATCGCTCTGCGCGGATATTCCCATTCCGAGGCCCAAGCCCAGGGAGGCGCCTATCGCTCTGCGCGGATATTCCCATTCCGAGGCCCAAGCCCAGGGAGGCGCCTATCGCTCTGCGCGGATATTCCCATTCCGAGGCCCAAGCCCAGGGAGGCGCCTATCGCTCTGTGCGGATATTCCCATTCCGAGGCCCAAGCCCAGGGAGGCGCCTATCGCTCTGCGCGGATATTCCCATTCCGAGGCCCAAGCCCAGGGAGGCTCCTATCGCTCTGCGCGGATATTCCCATTCCGAGGCCCAAGCCCAGGGAGGCTCCTATCGCTCTGCGCGGATATTCCCATTCCGAGGCCCAAGCCCAGGGAGGCGCCTATCGCTCTGCGCGGATATTCTCATTCCGAGGCCCAAGCCCAGGGAGGCGCCTATCGCTCTGCGCGGATATTCCCATTCCGAGGCCCAAGCCCAGGGAGGCGCCTATCGCTCTGCGCGGATATTCCCATTCCGAGGCCCAAGCCCAGGGAGGCGCCTATCGCTCTGCGCGGATATTCTCATTCCGAGGCCCAAGCCCAGGGAGGCGCCTATCGCTCTGCGCGGATATTCCCATTCCGAGGCCCAAGCCCAGGGAGGCGCCTATCGCTCTGCGCGGATATTCCCATTCCGAGGCCCAAGCCCAGGGAGGCGCCTATCGCTCTGCGCGGATATTCTCATTCCAAGGCCCAAGCCCAGGGAGGCGCCTATCGCTCTGCGCGGATATTCTCAATCCAAGGCCCAAGCCCAGGGAGGCGCCTATCGCTCTGCGCGGATATTCTCATTCCAAGGCCCAAGCCCAGGGAGGCGCCTATCGCTCTGCGCGGATATTCCCATTCCGAGGCCCAAGTCCAGGGAGGCGCCTATCGCTCTGCGCGGATATTCTCATTCCGAGGCCCAAGCCCAGGGAGGCGCCTATCGCTCTGCGCGGATATTCTCAATCCAAGGCCCAAGCCCAGGGAGGCGCCTATCGCTCTGCGCGGATATTCTCATTCCAAGGCCCAAGCCCAGGGAGGCGCCTATCGCTCTGCGCGGATATTCTCAATCCAAGGCCCAAGCCCAGGGAGGCGCCTATCGCTCTGCGCGGATATTCCCATTCCGAGGCCCAAGCCCAGGGAGGCGCCTATCGCTCTGCACGGATATTCCCATTCCGAGGCCCAAGCCCAGGGAGGCGCCTATCGCTCTGCGCGGATATTCCCATTCCGAGGCCCAAGCCCAGGGAGGCGCCTATCGCTCTGCGCGGATATTCCCATTCCGAGGCCCAAGCCCAGGGAGGCGCCTATCGCTCTGCACGGATATTCCCATTCCGAGGCCCAAGCCCAGGGAGGCGCCTATCGCTCTGCGCGGATATTCTCATTCCGAGGCCCAAGCCCAGGGAGGCGCCTATCGCTCTGCGCGGATATTCTCATTCCGAGGCCCAAGCCCAGGGAGGCGCCTATCGCTCTGCGCGGATATTCTCATTCCGAGGCCCAAGCCCAGGGAGGCGCCTATCGCTCTGTGCGGATATTCTCATTCCGAGGCCCAAGCCCAGGGAGTCACCTATCGCTCTGCGCGGATATTCTCATTCCGAGGCCCAAGCCCATATTTTGTGAATTGTATGTATGGGGAGATGATTTCACATGGAAAAACTCAAATGTTTCAAACAACCACCTGTAGAGATATAGATGTATCTAGAACACTGCACTACAGATATAGATGTATCTAGAACACTGCACTACAGATATAGATGTATCTAGAATACTGCACTACAGGCATAGATGTATCTAGAATACTGCACTACAGACACAAGTTGCTTTAGAATATGGGCACTTCCAGACCAACCATGCAGATTCAGATAGATCTAGAAAAGGGCACTTTCATACCAAATCTGCAGACACAGTAGGCTCTAGAACACAGGCTCTTCATGCAGCTATAGATGGCTCTAGGACATAGACAGTTCCATACCACAACTGCTGAAGTAGATGGCTCTAGAACACATACAGATGGGCATAAGTGGCTCCAGAACACTGGCACCAGATATGTGTTATAGATGGCTCTGGAACATAGACAGATATAGAATGATCTAGAACATGGGGGCCTATATACTGTAGATGGCCCTAGAACACAGACAGGTGTAGATGGCCCTAGAACTTGGCTACTTCTACCCCCTACTGAACATATAAAGGGAAAGCAAACAGTTTGCATTTATGTCTGAAGAGAGGAGAGTGAGACCAAAGGGCCAGTATAAATGAGGGTTCCCCGGCAGGGATGGGGGTTCTGCCGGCCACAGACACACGTATTTCTAGCTCTAATGAATGGGCAAAGTGGGCCCTAGTGACCCTAATTATCACTGCCCGCGCCACATGGTGCCACTCTCTCTCCCTTGTTATTAGGGTGAAACACTGTGTCCTGATCTGTTCCAGTTCTGCCAGTCCCGCCCAGTTGGCATATACTGGTGCCCTAGGAGTGACTCACCTGGCACAGGTAGGCTCTTCCCCGTCACCCAGTGTTACACACGCAGAGACCTCATTCCTGGGGGGCCTTCAAGGAAGGAAAGTATAACCCCCCCCCACACACAGACCCTGTCACTGCCAGGGGCCAGGGGTATAGAGGGCCCATTGGGGCCCTGACAGGGGCTTTGTGTTGTTATAGGAGCAAAGGACCATTTTCCTGGAATTGGGGAGCCAGAACAAGATGCAGTTTTGGGGGGCAGGAATATCTGGGTATACGGCTGAATGAAGCAGAAATACCCCCCAGGGCCACAGGGTACCGCACCCGCACATACCCCTGGGCATCTATTGGCACCGCGTCAGGAAGATGCCAAACTGCCAACTCTGCCAACCTTTCCCATAATCCCCAGGGCCACAGGGTACTGCACCCGCACATACCCCTGGGCATCTATTGGCACCGCGTCAGGAAGATGCCAAACTGCCAACTCTGCCAACCTTTCCCATAATCCCCAGGGCCACAGGGTACCGCACCCGCACATACCCCTGGGCATCTATTGGCACCGCGTCAGTAAGATGCCAAACTGCCAACTCTGCCAACCTTTCCCATAATCCCCAGGGACACAGCGCCCCCAGTGGCCAAATTGTTGTAAAATGCAGCAAAACTATGTGATGGGCTGAAGGAGAGTAGAATGAGCTTCCCTGTCCCACAGCTGGGCCCTCGTGGGGGGGTTGGAGGAAAGAGATGGTGTAGTTGAACTATAACTAGAATATCATGTGAGACCCAGGGAGGGAAAGCTGGGGGGGGCACAGTAGTGAGAGACTTACATATTGTCCTGCAGTCACACTGGGCCGCTCAGCCCAATACCCACAGTACCAAGTGCTCCCAGAACTGCCCCTCGGATCCCCCATTGTACCCCATGGGGGGGGGAGTAGGGACTGGCCCACAGCCATCTGCTCCGACACGTTCCGCTCCTCACCATCTGGTGCTGCACCATGAAATCAGACCCCCCACCCGGACCCTCGGGCCACCTGGACCCTGCACTGGCTACTGTGCCCTGGAATGGCCGGAATGTGTCTGGGGCTTCAGGTGCAGGAATCAGGGCAACGAGCCATTAGTCTCCCTATGGGAAGCGCTGGGGCACAGGTGCACCCCCCGACTCCTCTAACCCCCCCTGACTCCTCTAACCCCCCCCGTGACCCCTCTAACCCCCCCCAGGGGGACGTTACACTGTGCTGGGGGCACTGAATCTGTACCAAGGGCTGGGACTCAGGGGGGAAATCCCTTCCTTATTGGTTAAAATCCTCCCTTTAATTTACCCTGATTCCTGCAGTTTGTACCCAGGTACCCAGGGATGGGGGGCCACAAGGAGGGGACCCCATGGGAATTGGGGCTCAATTGCTTATTCTTGTATTATGGGCCAGTGACCCCCACGACTATGCATTATGGGCCAGTGACCCCCACGACTGTGTATTATGGGCCAGTGACCCCCACGACTATGCATTATGGGCCAGTGACCCCCACGACTGTGTATTATGGGCCAGTGACCCCCACGACTGTGTATTATGGGCCAGTGACCCCCACGACTGTGTATTAGGGACCAGTGACCCCCACGACTATGTATTATGGGCCAGTGACCCCCACGACTATGCATTATGGGCCAGTGACCCCCATGACTATGTATTATGGGCCAGTGACCCCCACGACTGTGTATTATGGGCCAGTGACCCCCACGACTGTGTATTATGGGCCAGTGACCCCCACGACTGTGTATTAGGGACCAGTGACCCCCACGACTATGTATTATGGGCCAGTGACCCCCACGACTATGCATTATGGGCCAGTGACCCCCATGACTATGTATTATGGGCCAGTGACCCCCACGACTATGCATTATGGGCCAGTGACCCCCACGACTATGCATTATGGGCCAGTGACCCCCACGACTATGTATTATGGGCCAGTGACCCCCACGACTGTGTATTATGGGCCAGTGACTCCCACGACTATGCATTATGGGCCAGTGACCCCCACGACTGTGTATTATGGGCCAGTGACCCCCACGACTATGCATTATGGGCCAGTGACCCCCACGACTGTGTATTATGGGCCAGTGACCCCCACGACTGTGTATTATGGGCCAGTGACCCCCACGACTATGTATTATGGGCCAGTGACCCCCACAACTATGCATTATGGGCCAGTGACCCCCACGACTATATATTATGGGCCAGTGACCCCCACGACTATGCATTATGGGCCAGTGACCCCCATGACTATGTATTATGGGCCAGTGACCTCCACGACTGTGTATTATGGGCCAGTGACCCCCACGACTGTGTATTATGGGCCAGTGACCCCCACGACTATGTATTATGGGCCAGTGACCCCCACAACTATGCATTATGGGCCAGTGACCCCCACGACTATGCATTATGGGCCAGTGACCCCCACGACTATGTATTATGGGCCAGTGACCTCCACGACTGTGCATTATGGGCCAGTGACCCCCACGACTGTGTATTATGGGCCAGTGACCCCCACGACTGTGTATTATGGGCCAGTGACCCCCACAACTATGTATTATGGGCCAGTGACCCCCACAACTATGCATTATGGGCCAGTGACCCCCACGACTATGCATTATGGGCCAGTGACCTCCACGACTGTGCATTATGGGCCAGTGACCCCCACGACTGTGTATTATGGGCCAGTGACCCCCACGACTGTGTATTATGGGCCAGTGACCCCCACGACTATGTATTATGGGCCAGTGACCCCCACGACTATGTATTATGGGCCAGTGACCCCCACGACTATGTATTATGGGCCAGTGACCCCCACGACTGTGTATTATGGGCCAGTGACCCCCACGACTATGCATTATGGGCCAGTGACCCCCACGACTGTGTATTATGGGCCAGTGACCCCCACGACTGTGTATTATGGGCCAGTGACCCCCACGACTGTGTATTATGGGCCAGTGACCCCCACGACTGTGTATTATGGGCCAGTGACCCCACGACTGTGTATTATGGGCCAGTGACCCCCACGACTATGTATTATGGGCCAGTGACCCCCACGACTGTGTATTATGGGCCAGTGACCCCCACGACTGTGTATTATGGGCCAGTGACCCCCACGACTGTGTATTATGGGCCAGTGACCCCCACGACTGTGTATTATGGGCCAGTGACCCCCACGACTGTGTATTATGGGCCAGTGACCCCCACGACTGTGTATTATGGGCCAGTGACCCCCACGACTGTGTATTATGGGCCAGTGACCCCCACGACTGTGTATTATGGGCCAGTGACCCTCAGAGCCATGAATCGGGTCAGTACCAGTTGGCTCCATCCCAATAGACATGATCCATGCCACGATGTTCCCGCCCCACAGGACTCTGGGATTGGGTGTGGGTGGGGCTGTGATTACTGGCAGGGCCCCCCCAGAGGATTGCTGGGGTTCTGGCTTGGGGGCCCCCGTTTCTCTCTGATGGATGCCGGAGAGCTCAGGTTACTGGGACCCCAGACAGATCCATCTGACAAACCCACCCGCCGACCATAAAAAATGTACATTTTTATTAAATATTTTCTTGAACCTGGAAAAATGTCAATGTTTATTTTTAATAATGTATCTGGCAGAACTGATGGGTTTCTGGCAATGAAAGAGAGTGGATAGAAATATTCTGGGTATAATTTGTGGTACCAGAGCGGTTCTGCTCCCACAAGCACATGGGCTTTTATTGTCTCCCCATGAATAACCGGGCCTGGCGCTGATTCCCCATTAAACTGCCATCAGTCATTGTGGGGCGGCCCATGTACAGGGCGGGGGGAGACAAGGAGCAGTCGGATTTAGTGGATCAGGAGCCGGAAAACTACAGAGAAAATGCCCCCCCCCCCAATTCTAATGTTCCGGTCCAATGCCGAACCCTGGGAATTCCTAGTGACACAAAGTAACAATGGGATTCCCTGTACTTGGTATTGGCTTCCCCTTTATATGGGGGGTCCGGTTATTCCCCCCCCCGTCAGGAACAGAATGAGCCCCCACAGCCTGGGAACCTGCGGGGATCCCATTGCCCCCCGGCCCCCCGCTCTGATCTGCTAATGGGGTTACTGCCTGCCCTGCTCTCATTTCCCTACAGAAATAGGGGTAGGTAGCACTAGGTAGGTACCTAATATATAGGGAATAGGGGTTGGTAGCACTAGGTAGGTACCTAATATATAGGGGCAGAGACAGGGGAAAGTGTTGGAAGGGTTACTGCCTGCCCTGCTCTCATTTCCCTACAGAAATAGGGGTTGGTAGCACTAGGTAGGTACCTAATATAAGTCATATTGTGAAAAGACAAAAGTCTCCTCCTCTCTCTGGGGCAGGTTGCCCTTCTTTCCCTTCCAGTCTTGCCAATTCCCCCCGGGTAAAGATGAGATTATGGCCCTGTATTAGGGGCCCTATTTGGCCCCTCCTGTTACCGGACACCTCCGCCATTGGCCCTATTTGGCCCCTCCTGTTACCGGACACCTCCGCCATTGGCCCTATTTGGCCCCTCCTGTTACCGGACACCTCCGCCATTGGCCCTATTTGGCCCCTCCTGTTACCGGACACCTCCGCCATTGGCCCTATTTGGCCCCTCCTGTTACCGGACACCTCCGCCATTGGCCCTATTTGGCCCCTCCTGTTACCGGACACCTCCGCCATTGGCCCTATTTGGCCCCTCCTGTTACCGGACACCTCCGCCATTGGCCCTATTTGGCCCCTCCTGTTGCCGGACACCTCCGCCATTGGCCCTATTTGGCCCCTCCTGTTACCGGACACCTCCGCCATTGGCCCTATTTGGCCCCTCCTGTTACCGGACACCTCCGCCATTGGCCCTATTTGGCCCCTCCTGTTACCGGACAGCCCCGCCATTGGCCCTATTTGGCCCCTCCTGTTACCGGACACCTCCGCCATTGGCCCTATTTGGCCCCTCCTGTTACCGGACACCTCCGCCATTGGCCCTATTTGGCCCCTCCTGTTACCGGACAGCCCCGCCATTGGCCCTATTTGGCCCCTCCTGTTACCGGACAGCCCCGCCATTGGCCCTATTTGGCCCCTCCTGTTGCCGGACACCTCCGCCATTGGCCCTATTTGGCCCCTCCTGTTGCCGGACACCTCCGCCATTGGCCCTATTTGGCCCCTCCTGTTGCCGGACACCTCCGCCATTGGCCCTATTTGGCCCCTCCTGTTGCCGGACACCTCTGCCATTGGCCCTATTTGGCCCCTCCTGTTGCCGGACAGCCCCGCCATTGGCCCTATTTGGCCCCTCCTGTTGCCGGACAGCCCTGCCATTGGCCCTATTTGGCCCCTCCTGTTGCCGGACACCTCCGCCATTGGCCCTATTTGGCCCCTCACGTGTCCGGCTCTTTCTGTAGAACAAACATTTCAGCATTCAGGTTATTTACTCTCTATAAGTAAAACTGCTGATCCCCCACTAGTGCGAGTGAGTACTGCAGCCTCCATCCCTA
This sequence comes from Xenopus tropicalis, assembly GCF_000004195.4. Taxonomy (NCBI): domain Eukaryota; kingdom Metazoa; phylum Chordata; class Amphibia; order Anura; family Pipidae; genus Xenopus; species Xenopus tropicalis. Next base: position 90,712,339 of record NC_030685.2, read on the forward strand.
CACTCAGCTGCTCCCTCTTTGCCTCCAGGGGGCAGTTAGTACCAGCGTTGCTGCGGGGGCCGTACCCCGGGGGGGCAGTTAGTACCAGCGTTGCTGCGGGGGCCGTACCCCGGGGGGCAGTTAGTACCAGCGTTGCTGCGGGGGCCGTACCCCGGGGGGCAGTTAGTACCAGGGTTGCTGCGGGGGCCGTACCCCGGGGGGGCAGTTAGTACCAGGGTTGCTGCGGGGCCGTACCCCAGGGGGGCAGTTAGTACCAGGGTTGCTGCGGGGGCCGTACCCCGGGGGGCAGTTAGTACCAGGGTTGCTGTGGGGGGCCGTACCCCGGGGGGGCAGTTAGTACCAGGGTTGCTGCGGGGGCCGTACCCCGGGGGGGCAGTTAGTACCAGCGTTGCTGTGGGGGCCGTACCCCGGGGGGGCAGTTAGTACCAGGGTTGCTGTGGGGGCCGTACCCCGGGGGGGCAGTTAGTACCAGGGTTGCTACGGGGGCCGTACCGCGGGGGGGCAGTTAGTACCAGGGTTGCTACGGGGGCCGTACCCCGGGGGGGCAGTTAGTACCAGGGTTGCTGCAGGGGCCGTACCCCGGGGGGGCAGTCAGTACCCGGGTTGCTGCGGGGGCCGTACCCCGGGGGGGCAGTTAGTACCAGGGTTGCTGCGGGGCCGTACCCCAGGGGGGCAGTCAGTACCAGGGTTGCTGCGGGGGCCGTACCCCAGGGGGGCAGTCAGTACCCGGGTTGCCAGCGGTGTGGGTCGATATACCGGCCGGACTCTCGGCAGAACCCACAGAAGGCTGAGCTGGGGGGGGGCCAGCAGGGGAAGGGTTAATGGTGGAACATCTGCTCCGCTCGGAGGGCAAGTTTATAGCAGCAGCGAATAATAAGTGTCAGGGAAGCTCAGGAAAATAAGATATCATTCCTGTCTGTTCCATGTCAGCGTCTCCCATTCAGCCCTAATGTTCCCCTAATGCTGCTCGGCCGGCACTTTGGCACAGGAACCGGTTCAGCCAGAGTTCAGGGAGCTGCCATTGTGCTTCCTCCTCCTCCTCCTCCTCCTCCTCCTCTGCTTTATATTGCGCTCACTCTGTAAAACACTATATACAGTTTCACTGGCGCTGATGGGCCGGCACCGCTACCCAGACCCACGCACTGCCCAATCACATCCGCCCGCTGCCAGATTTATAGGCTGTGCCGGAGACAGAGAGTCTGCAGAGCTGACAATCTAATGCCAGGTTCCAGCATGGAGGGTAACGTCAAGTCATTGGCTTCTCAGTGGTTTCTGACCTGTCGGCCTTGTGGGAATTAAACAACGATGTGACCTCGAAATCAGACATTTGAGGTAAAACTCCTCCCTTGTAGTCACATAACAGGGTTACAGATATATAGAAACATTGGGGTAACAGTCACCCCACTATAGTTCCAGGGGTACCCAGGGCACAAGCACTCACCCCAAATCCCCCCCTAACTGGCCTTCAGGCTGGGCCCCCTTAGCCCATAACAAGGTTACAGATATATAGAAACATTGGGGTAACAGTCACCCCGCTATAGTTCCAGGGGTACCCAGGGCACAAATAAGCACCCCAAATCCCCCCCTAACTGGCCTTCAGGCTGGGCCCCCTTAGCCCATAACAAGGTTACAGATATATAGAAACATTGGGGTAACAGTCACCCCGCTATAGTTCCAGGGGTACCCAGGGCACAAATAAGCACTCACCCCAAATCCCCCCTAACTGGCCTTCAGGCTGGGCCCCCTTAGCCCATAACAAGGTTACAGATATATAGAAACATTGGGGTAACAGTCACCCCGCTATAGTTCCAGGGGTACCCAGGGCACAAATAAGCACTCACCCCAAATCCCCCCCTAACTGGCCTTCAGGCTGGGCCCCCTTAGCCCATAACAAGGTTACAGATATATAGAAACATTGGGGTAACAGTCACCCCGCTATAGTTCCAGGGGTACCCAGGGCACAAATAAGCACTCACCCCAAATCCCCCCCTAACTGGCCTTCAGGCTGGGCCCCCTTAGCCCATAACAAGGTTACAGATATATAGAAACATTGGGGTAACAGTCACCCTGCTATAGTTCCAGGGGTACCCAGGGCACAAATAAGCACTCACCCCAAATCCCCCCTAACTGGCCTTCAGGCTGGGCCCCCTTAGCCCATAACAAGGTTACAGATATATAGAAACATTGGGGTAACAGTCACCCCACTATAGTTCCAGGGGTACCCAGGGCACAAATAAGCACCCCAAATCCCCCCCTAACTGGCCTTCAGGCTGGGCCCCCTTAGCCCATAACAAGGTTACAGATATATAGAAACATTGGGGTAACAGTCACCCTGCTATAGTTCCAGGGGTACCCAGGGCACAAATAAGCACTCACCCCAAATCCCCCCTAACTGGCCTTCAGGCTGGGCCCCCTTAGCCCATAACAAGGTTACAGATATATAGAAACATTGGGGTAACAGTCACCCCGCTATAGTTCCAGGGGTACCCAGGGACTGGTTGGACCCACCCAATGGGGAGAAGCCATAGGGGCTCATTAGAACAAGGGGAGCAATAAGGGTGGGACATTGCAGGTGTGGGCAGAATGAGGGGTACAGCAGGAAGGGGTGCCCAATGTTAATGAGTTTTGGGGTACAACAATGGATAGGAATAATTACACAGTTGAATAACGAGGGTGAGAATCACAGAATTAAGGTCTCAGCTCCGCCCTAGAACTGTGACTAACGACTAATTAATTAATCATGATATAAGTTCTGTCTGCCCAAGGGGGATGGGAGTTGCAGGACTAGAATATTTGGGGGGACCCAGTGGGTGAGGGGGACACTCGCGACTCATATGGAACCTCCCTGTAATTATTCCAGTTTATCCGCCGTTTCCCTATGGGACAAATCTTTAGCAATTTAAAAAAAGTTGTTGAATATTCCAGACAGAAGCAATTAGTGGGGAAACTGCCGGAAGCCTTAATTAAAGTCACTCAGCACCTGAATGAAGACATGAGCCCAGGTCTACTAAGCAGCGCTCAATCCCACCGCCAAGGAGCTGCCCGATGGAGACTGCACTCGGGGGAGTATGAGTGTCCCACTTCTTGCACTCACTCGGGGGAGTATGAGTGTCCCACTTCTTGCACTCACTCAGGGGAGTATGAGTGTCCCACTTCTTACACTCACTCGGGGGAGTATGAGTGTCCCACTTCTTGCACTCACTCAGGGGAGTATGAGTGTCCCACTTCTTACACTCACTCGGGGGAGTATGAGTGTCCCACTTCTTGCACTCACTCGGGGGAGTATGAGTGTCCCACTTCTTGCACTCACTCAGGGGAGTATGAGTGTCCCACTTCTTACACTCACTCGGGGGAGTATGAGTGTCCCACTTCTTGCACTCACTCAGGGGAGTATGAGTGTCCCACTTCTTACACTCACTCGGGGGAGTATGAGTGTCCCACTTCTTGCACTCACTCGGGGGAGTATGAGTGTCCCACTTCTTGCACTCACTCAGGGGAGTATGAGTGTCCCACTTCTTACACTCACTCGGGGGAGTATGAGTGTCCCACTTCTTGCACTCACTCGGGGGAGTAGGAGTGTCCCACTTCTTGCACTCACTCGGGGGAGTATGAGTGTCCCACTTCTTGCACTCACTCGGGGGAGTATGAGTGTCCCACTTCTTGCACTCACTCGGGGGAGTAGGAGTGTCCGACTTCTTGCACTCACTCATATCAGTTCCTGGGTCGGGTTGGTTCTGCTCAGGGACTCAGAATAGAAGCAGACAGTCGAGGCAGAAAGAGAGACTGGGCCGGCAGGCAGTGACTGGGATAATTACCACTATGGGGCTTTACTGGAGATGAACGTTTGCCCTATAAACAGCAAATTGCTCCTGAGTAATGTGTCCCACATACAGGTAATTACAGGGCAGGTACCCGGGCAGGAGGGGTTATGGGCTGGGAAGGTGAATCCTATTGGCTGGAACATACAATTGCCCCCCCCAAGAACTATCTCATAGACAATAAGAGGAAGGCTGAGGCCAATGGGAAGACGAGGCGTTGAACAAATTCTTTCCCTGAGAGATGATTGGACCATTTGCAGAGGATAAATATAGATCAATGTTTGCCCAGCCCTGGGGCAGAAAAGCAAATAAAGCCCGGGCCTCGTTCACCCAAGGGCCCTAATGCGCTTCATCCACTGTGGCCCTAAACCTCTTGGTTACATCAAGGCTCCGGCGACTGGGGCAGAATGATTGGGGCAGAATGACTGGGGCAGAACGACTGGGGCAGAATGATTGGGGCAGAACGACTGGGGCAGAACGATTGGGGCAGAACGACTGGGGCAGAATGACTGGGGCAGAACGACTGGGGCAGAACGACTGGGGCAGAACGACTGGGGCAGAACGACTGGGGCAGAAAGACTGGGGCAGAACGACTGGGGCAGAACGACTGGGGCAGAACGACTGGGGCAGAACGACTGGGGCAGAACGACTGGGGCAGAATAACTGGGGCAGAATGTCTGGGGCAGAATGTGCCCCTCGTATTATGGGCAGGCAAGTTTGGGCAGATATTTAGCAGGAAATGGAACGTTATTAGGGCAGAACCCCCCACACTGGGCTGGGTCTCCTCTCGGCACCAGAATCCCAGGGTCCCCTGTACGTTCCTCATGTTCCAGAATCAGGCATTTTCCTGATTAAAATTCCTCTGCTTGGGTTTATGGAATGTGTCTCTATCAGATGTCAGGAGTCGGAAACTTCTCTACCTAATGAAGTCGTCTGTCCTGTTCTCAGTCAGAACTGCCTCATCTGTCTACTCCCGAGTCACGGGGAAAGTGTTACTGAGAGTAACTGCCTGCGCGGCCTCATTTCCCTACAGAAATAGGGGTTGGTAGCACTAGGTAGGTACCTAATATATAGGGGCAGAGACAGGGGAAAGTGTTGGAAGGGTTACTGCCTGCCCTGCTCTCATTTCCCTACAGAAATAGGGGTTGGTAGCACTAGGTAGGTACCTAATATATAGGGGCAGAGACAGGGGAAAGTGTTGGAAGGGTTACTGCCTGCCCTGCTCTCATTTCCCTACAGAAATAGGGGTTGGTAGCACTAGGTAGGTACCTAATATATAGGGGCAGAGACAGGGGAAAGTGTTGGAAGGGTTACTGCCTGCCCTGCTCTCATTTCCTACAGAAATAGGGGTTGGTAGCACTAGGTAGGTACCTAATATATAGGGGCAGAGACAGGGGAAAGTGTTGGAAGGGTTACTGCCTGCCCTGCTCTCATTTCCCTACAGAAATAGGGGTTGGTAGCACTAGGTAGGTACCTAATATATAGGGGCAGAGACAGGGGAAAGTGTTGGAAGGGTTACTGCCTGCCCTGCTCTCATTTCCTACAGAAATAGGGGTTGGTAGCACTAGGTAGGTACCTAATATATAGGGGCAGAGACAGGGGAAAGTGTTGGAAGGGTTACTGCCTGCCCTGCTCTCATTTCCCTACAGAAATAGGGGTTGGTAGCACTAGGTAGGTACCTAATATATAGGGGCAGAGACAGGGGAAAGTGTTGGAAGGGTTACTGCCTGCCCTGCTCTCATTTCCCTACAGAAATAGGGGTTGGTAGCACTAGGTAGGTACCTAATATATAGGGGCAGAGACAGGGGAAAGTGTTGGAAGGGTTACTGCCTGCCCTGCTCTCATTTCCCTACAGAAATAGGGGTTGGTAGCACTAGGTAGGTACCTAATATATAGGGGCAGAGACAGGGGAAAGTGTTGGAAGGGTTACTGCCTGCCCTGCTCTCATTTCCCTACAGAAATAGGGGTTGGTAGCACTAGGTAGGTACCTAATATATAGGGGCAGAGACAGGGGAAAGTGTTGGAAGGGTTACTGCCTGCCCTGCTCTCATTTCCCTACAGAAATAGGGGTTGGTAGCACTAGGTAGGTTACCTAATATATAGGGGCAGAGACAGGGGAAAGTGTTGGAAGGGTTACTGCCTGCCCTGCTCTCATTTCCCTACAGAAATAGGGGTTGGTAGCACTAGGTAGGTACCTAATATATAGGGGCAGAGACAGGGGAAAGTGTCGGAAGGGTTCCTGCCTGCCCTGCTCTCATTTCCCTACAGAAATAGGGGTTGGTAGCACTAGGTAGGTACCTAATATATAGGGGCAGAGACAGGGGAAAGTGTCGGAAGGGTTACTGCCTGCCCTGCTCTCATTTCCCTACAGAAATAGGGGTTGGTAGCACTAGGTAGGTACCTAATATATAGGGGCAGAGACAGGGGAAAGTGTTGGAAGGGTTACTGCCTGCCCTGCTCTCATTTCCCTACAGAAATAGGGGTTGGTAGCACTAGGTAGGTACCTAATATATAGGGGCAGAGACAGGGGAAAATGAATTCGGTTCTGGAATTATTCTGCCCCCTCCCAGGCTGCTTTTGGGCCGTTCCTACCCAGAGTCCCCGGGGGCCGGAGCAGACATTTCCCCACGTCTGGAAGGTGCGGGGGGCAGACGCTCCGGCAGGGAAAGGGTTAAGTAATGGAGAGGCCGCTGGGCACTGGGCAGTAATAAGAGGCACATTGTACCCGTAGCGCAGGCGCCGGTCCCAGGACGCGGGTTCGGTTACTCGCAGTCGCCGCACATTTCACGCTTTATTAACAGATTTACGTTTCATACAATGTTTCATTCACAAACAGCAGCTGATCGGCCCTGTCTGCGGGGACAGCCAATAGCAACGGGCGTCTGCCCTTCCCGCCCAAATCTCGCCCACAGTGTCTGGCCTATAGGGTGAGGGAAGGCCTGCGGGGGGCAGATGTTGGCTGGGGGGGCAGACGTTTACTTACAAATAGGTTTGGGTTTTGGGGCAAATGCTTTTAAATCTGTGATTATCACAGAGAGGCCTGAGGTGGCAGTTAACCCTCTGTATGCCCCGCGCGCAGTCACAATACTGAGCTCTCACTGCTCTCTGTGGCATCATGTGTTTGGGGCAAAACCCCCCAGGAACCCCCCCGTCCCAAGAGTAACACACACTGTGTAGCCCCGGGGGCAGCCATTCCTGCACTGGTACAGCTGGGGTGTTTGCTACAGAAACCCTACTATAGTTTATATAAATACCCCGCTGTGTAGCCCCGGGGCAGCCGTTCCTGCACCGGTACAGCTGGGGTGTTTGCTACAGAAACCCTACTATAGTTTATATAAATACCCCGCTGTGTAGCCCCGGGGGCAGCCGTTCCTGCACCGGTACAGCTGGGGTGTTTGCTACAGAAACCCTACTATAGTTTATATAAATACCCCGCTGTGTAGCCCCGGGGGCAGCCATTCCTGCACCGGTACAGCTGGGGTGTTTGCTACAGAAACCCTACTATAGTTTATATAAATACCCCGCTGTGTAGCCCCGGGGGCAGCCATTCCTGCACTGGTACAGCTGGGGTGTTTGCTACAGAAACCCTACTATAGTTTATATAAATACCCCGCTGTGTAGCCCCGGGGGCAGCCATTCCTGCACTGGTACAGCTGGGGTGTTTGCTACAGAAACCCTACTATAGTTTATATAAATACCCCGCTGTGTAGCCCCGGGGGCAGCCATTCCTGCACCGGTACAGCTGGGGTGTTTGCTACAGAAACCCTACTATAGTTTATATAAATACCCCGCTGTGTAGCCCCGGGGGCAGCCATTCCTGCACTGGTACAGCTGGGGTGTTTGCTACAGAAACCCTACTATAGTTTATATAAATACCCCGCTGTGTAGCCCCGGGGGCAGCCATTCCTGCACTGGTACAGCTGGGGTGTTTGCTACAGAAACCCTACTATAGTTTATATAAATACCCCCGCTGTGTAGCCCCGGGGGCAGCCATTCCTGCACTGGTACAGCTGGGGTGTTTGCTACAGAAACCCTACTATAGTTTATATAAATACCCCGCTGTGTAGCCCCGGGGGCAGCCATTCCTGCACCGGTACAGCTGGGGTGTTTGCTACAGAAACCCTACTATAGTTTATATAAATACCCCGCTGTGTAGCGCCGGGGGCAGCCATTCCTGCACTGGTAAAGCTGGGGTGTTTGCTACAGAAATACACAATACAATGGTGTTTTATAGAGCTTATCCGTTATCTGCTTTGTAGCCCCCGGGGCTACACAGCGGGGTATTTATATAAACTATAGTAGGAATATCGCTATATATTCTGTACAGAGAGGGAATATCGCTATATATTCTGTACAGAGAGGGAATATCGCTATATATTCTGTACAGAGAGAGGGAATATCGCTATATATTCTGTACAGAGAGGGAATATCGCTATATATTCTGTACAGAGAGGGAATATCGCTATATATTCTGTACAGAGAGAGGGAATATCGCTATATATTCTGTACAGAGAGGGAATATCGCTATATATTCTGTACAGAGAGGGAATATCGCTATATATTCTGTACAGAGAGGGAATATCGCTATATATTCTGTACAGAGAGAGGGAATATCGCTATATATTCTGTACAGAGAGGGAATATCGCTATATATTCTGTATAGAGAGAGGGAATATCGCTATATATTCTGTACAGAGAGGGAATATCGCTATATATTCTGTACAGAGAGGGAATATCGCTATATATTCTGTACAGAGAGGGAATATCGCTATATATTCTGTACAGAGAGGGAATATCGCTATATATTCTGTACAGAGAGGGAATATCGCTATATATTCTGTACAGAGAGAGGGAATATTGCTATATATTCTGTACAGAGAGGGAATATTGCTATATATTCTGTACAGAGAGGGAATATCGCTATATATTCTGTACAGAGAGAGGGAATATTGCTATATATTCTGTACAGAGAGGGAATATCGCTATATATTCTGTACAGAGAGAGGGAATATCGCTATATATTCTGTACAGAGAGGGAATATCGCTATATATTCTGTACAGAGAGGGAATATCGCTATATATTCTGTACAGAGAGAGGGAATATCGCTATATATTCTGTACAGAGAGGGAATATCGCTATATATTCTGTACAGAGAGGGAATATCGCTGTATATTCTGTACAGAGAGGGAATATCGCTATATATTCTGTACAGAGAGGGAATATCGCTATATATTCTGTACAGAGAGGGAATATCGCTATATATTCTGTACAGAGAGGGAAAATCGCTATATATTCTGTACAGAGTGGGAATATCGCTATATATTCTGTACAGAGAGGGAATATCGCTATATATTCTGTACAGAGAGGGAATATCGCTATATATTCTGTACAGAGAGGGAATATCGCTATATATTCTGTACAGAGAGGGAATATCGCTATATATTCTGTACAGAGAGGGAATATCGCTATATATTCTGTACAGAGAGGGAATATCGCTATATATTCTGTACAGAGAGGGAATATCGCTATATATTCTGTACAGAGTGGGAATATCGCTATATATTCTGTACAGAGTGGGAATATCGCTATATATTCTGTACAGAGAGAGGGAATATCGCTATATATTCTGTACAGAGAGGGAATATCGCTATATATTCTGTACAGAGAGGGAATATCGCTATATATTCTGTACAGAGAGAGGGAATATCGCTATATATTCTGTACAGAGAGAGGGAATATCGCTATATATTCTGTACAGAGAGGGAATATCGCTTTATATTCTGTACAGAGAGGGAATATTGCTATATATTCTGTACAGAGAGGGAATATTGCTATATATTCTGTACAGAGAGGGAATATCGCTATATATTCTGTACAGAGAGGGAATATCGCTATATATTCTGTACAGAGAGGGAATATCGCTATATATTCTGTACAGAGAGAGGGAATATCGCTATATATTCTGTACAGAGAGGGAATATTGCTATATATTCTGTACAGAGAGGGAATATCGCTATATATTCTGTACAGAGAGAGGGAATATCGCTATATATTCTGTACAGAGAGGGAATATCGCTATATATTCTGTACAGAGAGAGGGAATATTGCTATATATTCTGTACAGAGAGGGAATATCGCTATATATTCTGTACAGAGAGGGAATATCGCTATATATTCTGTACAGAGAGAGGGAATATTGCTATATATTCTGTACAGAGAGGGAATATCGCTATATATTCTGTACAGAGAGGGAATATCGCTGTATATTCTGTACAGAGTGGGAATATCGCTATATATTCTGTACAGAGTGGGAATATCGCTATATATTCTGTACAGAGAGGGAATATCGCTATATATTCTGTACAGAGAGGGAATATCGCTATATATTCTGTACAGAGAGGGAATATCGCTATATATTCTGTACAGAGAGGGAATATCGCTATATATTCTGTACAGAGAGGGAATATCGCTATATATTCTGTACAGAGAGGGAATATCGCTATATATTCTGTACAGAGAGGGAATATCGCTATATATTCTGTACAGAGTGGGAATATCGCTATATATTCTGTACAGAGAGGGAATATCGCTATATATTCTGTACAGAGTGGGAATATCGCTATATATTCTGTACAGAGTGGGAATATCGCTATATATTCTGTACAGAGAGAGGGAATATCGCTATATATTCTGTACAGAGAGGGAATATCGCTATATATTCTGTACAGAGAGGGAATATCGCTATATATTCTGTATAGAGAGGGAATATCGCTATATATTCTGTACAGAGAGGGAATATCGCTATATATTCTGTATAGAGAGGGAATATCGCTATATATTCTGTATAGAGAGGGAATATCGCTATATATTCTGTATAGAGAGGGAATATCGCTATATATTCTGTACAGAGAGGGAATATCGCTATATATTCTGTATAGAGAGAGGGAATATCGCTATATATTCTGTATAGAGAGGGAATATCGCTATATATTCTGTACAGAGAGGGAATATCGCTATATATTCTGTATAGAGAGGGAATATCGCTATATATTCTGTATAGAGAGAGGGAATATCGCTATATATTCTGTATAGAGAGGGAATATCGCTATATATTCTGTATAGAGAGGGAATATCGCTATATATTCTGTACAGAGAGGGAATATCGCTATATATTCTGTATAGAGAGAGGGAATATCGCTATATATTCTGTATAGAGAGGGAATATCGCTATATATTCTGTACAGAGAGGGAATATCGCTATATATTCTGTACAGAGAGGGAATATCGCTATATATTCTGTACAGAGAGAGGGAATATCGCTATATATTCTGTACAGAGAGAGGGAATATCGCTATATATTCTGTATAGAGAGAGGGAATATCGCTATATATTCTGTACAGAGAGGGAATATCGCTATATATTCTGTACAGAGAGAGGGAATATCGCTATATATTCTGTACAGAGAGGGAATATCGCTATATATTCTGTACAGAGAGAGGGAATATCGCTATATATTCTGTACAGAGAGAGGGAATATCGCTATATATTCTGTACAGAGAGGGGATATCGCTATATATTCTGTACAGAGAGGGAATATCGCTATATATTCTGTACAGAGAGAGGGAATATCGCTATATATTCTGTACAGAGAGAGGGAATATCGCTATATATTCTGTACAGAGAGAGGGAATATCGCTATATATTCTGTACAGAGAGAGGGAATATCGCTATATATTCTGTACAGAGAGGGAATATCGCTATATATTCTGTACAGAGAGAGGGAATATCGCTATATATTCTGTACAGAGAGAGGGAATATCGCTATATATTCTGTACAGAGAGAGGGAATATCGCTATATATTCTGTACAGAGAGAGGGAATATCGCTATATATTCTGTACAGAGAGAGGGAATATCGCTATATATTCTGTACAGAGAGAGGGAATATCGCTATATATTCTGTACAGAGAGAGGGAATATCGCTATATATTCTGTACAGAGAGAGGGAATATCGCTATATATTCTGTACAGAGAGAGGGAATATCGCTATATATTCTGTACAGAGAGAGGGAATATCGCTATATATTCTGTACAGAGAGGGAATATCGCTATATATTCTGTACAGAGAGGGAATATCGCTATATATTCTGTACAGAGAGAGGGAATATCGCTATATATTCTGTACAGAGAGAGGGAATATCGCTATATATTCTGTACAGAGAGGGAATATCGCTATATATTCTGTACAGAGAGGGAATATCGCTATATATTCTGTACAGAGAGGGAATATCGCTATATATTCTGTACAGAGAGGGAATATCGCTATATATTCTGTACAGAGAGGGAATATCGCTATATATTCTGTACAGAGAGAGGGAATATCGCTATATATTCTGTACAGAGAGAGGGAATATCGCTATATATTCTGTACAGAGAGAGGGAATATCGCTATATATTCTGTACAGAGAGAAGGAATATCGCTATATATTCTGTACAGAGAGAGGGAATATCGCTATATATTCTGTACAGAGAGAGGGAATATCGCTATATATTCTGTATAGAGAGAGGGAATATCGCTATATATTCTGTACAGAGAGGGAATATCGCTATATATTCTGTATAGAGAGAAGGAATATCGCTATATATTCTGTACAGAGAGGGAATATCGCTATATATTCTGTATAGAGAGAGGGAATATCGCTATATATTCTGTATAGAGAGAGGGAATATCGCTATATATTCTGTACAGAGAGGGAATATCGCTATATATTCTGTACAGAGAGGGAATATCGCTATATATTCTGTATAGAGAGAGGGAATATCGCTATATATTCTGTACAGAGAGGGAATATCGCTATATATTCTGTATAGAGAGAGGGAATATCGCTATATATTCTGTACAGAGAGGGAATATCGCTATATATTCTGTATAGAGAGAGGGAATATCGCTATATATTCTGTACAGAGAGGGAATATCACTATATATTCTGTATAGAGAGAGGGAATATCGCTATATATTCTGTACAGAGAGGGAATATCGCTATATATTCTGTATAGAGAGGGAATATCGCTATATATTCTGTATAGAGAGGGAATATCGCTATATATTCTGTACAGAGAGGGAATATCGCTATATATTCTGTATAGAGAGAGGGAATATCGCTATATATTCTGTATAGAGAGGGAATATCGCTATATATTCTGTACAGAGAGGGAATATCGCTATATATTCTGTACAGAGAGGGAATATCGCTATATATTCTGTACAGAGAGGGAATATCGCTATATATTCTGTACAGAGAGAGGGAATATCGCTATATATTCTGTACAGAGAGGGAATATCGCTATATATTCTGTATAGAGAGGGAATATCGCTATATATTCTGTACAGAGAGGGAATATCGCTATATATTCTGTACAGAGAGGGAATATCGCTATATATTCTGTACAGAGAGGGAATATCGCTATATATTCTGTATAGAGAGAGGGAATATCGCTATATATTCTGTACAGAGAGAGGGAATATCGCTATATATTCTGTATAGAGAGAGGGAATATCGCTATATATTCTGTACAGAGAGAGGGAATATCGCTATATATTCTGTATAGAGAGAGGGAATATCGCTATATATTCTGTATAGAGAGAGGGAATATCGCTATATATTCTGTATAGAGAGAGGGAATATCGCTATATATTCTGTACAGAGAGAGGGAATATCGCTATATATTCTGTACAGAGAGAGGGAATATCGCTATATATTCTGTACAGAGAGAGGGAATATCGCTATATATTCTGTACAGAGAGAGGGAATATCGCTATATATTCTGTATAGAGAGAGGGAATATCGCTATATATTCTGTACAGAGAGAGGGAATATCGCTATATATTCTGTATAGAGAGAGGGAATATCGCTATATATTCTGTACAGAGAGAGGGAATATCGCTATATATTCTGTATAGAGAGAGGGAATATCGCGATATATTCTGTACAGAGAGAGGGAATATCGCTATATATTCTGTACAGAGAGGGAATATCGCTATATATTCTGTACAGAGAGAGGGAATATCGCTATATATTCTGTACAGAGAGGGAATATCGCTATATATTCTGTACAGAGAGAGGGAATATCGCTATATATTCTGTACAGAGAGAGGGAATATCGCTATATATTCTGTACAGAGAGAGGGAATATCGCTATATATTCTGTACAGAGAGGGAATATCGCTATATATTCTGTACAGAGAGGGAATATCGCTATATATTCTGTACAGAGAGGGAATATCGCTATATATTCTGTACAGAGAGGGAATATCGCTATATATTCTGTAGAGAGAGGGAATATCGCTATATATTCTGTACAGAGAGGGAATATCGCTATATATTCTGTACAGAGAGGGAATATCGCTATATATTCTGTACAGAGAGGGAATATCGCTATATATTCTGTACAGAGAGGGAATATCGCTATATATTCTGTACAGAGAGGGAATATCGCTATATATTCTGTACAGAGAGGGAATATCACTATATATTCTGTACAGAGAGGGAATATCGCTATATATTCTGTACAGAGAGGGAATATCACTATATATTCTGTACAGAGAGGGAATATCGCTATATATTCTGTACAGAGAGAGGGAATATCGCTATATATTCTGTATACAGAGGGAATATCGCTATATATTCTGTACAGAGAGGGAATATCGCTATATATTCTGTATACAGAGAGGGAATATCGCTATATATTCTGTACAGAGAGAGGGAATATCGCTATATATTCTGTACAGAGAGAGGGAATATCGCTATATATTCTGTACAGAGAGGGAATATCGCTATATATTCTGTACAGAGAGAGGGAATATCGCTATATATTCTGTATAGAGAGGGAATATCGCTATATATTCTGTATACAGAGAGGGAATATCGCTATATATTCTGTATAGAGAGGGAATATCGCTATATATTCTGTACAGAGAGGGAATATCGCTATATATTCTGTACAGAGAGAGGGAATATCGCTATATATTCTGTACAGAGAGGGAATATCGCTATATATTCTGTATACAGAGGGAATATCGCTATATATTCTGTACAGAGAGGGAATATCGCTATATATTCTGTATAGAGAGGGAATATCGCTATATATTCTGTATAGAGAGGGAATATCGCTATATATTCTGTACAGAGAGGGAATATCGCTATATATTCTGTACAGAGAGGGAATATCGCTATATATTCTGTATACAGAGGGAATATCGCTATATATTCTGTATAGAGAGAGGGAATATCGCTATATATTCTGTATAGAGAGAGGGAATATCGCTATATATTCTGTACAGAGAGGGAATATCGCTATATATTCTGTACAGAGAGGGAATATCACTATATATTCTGTATACAGAGGGAATATCGCTATATATTCTGTATACAGAGGGAATATCGCTATATATTCTGTATACAGAGGGAATATCGCTATATATTCTGTACAGAGAGGGAATATCGCTATATATTCTGTACAGAGAGGGAATATCGCTATATATTCTGTACAGAGAGGGAATATCGCTATATATTCTGTACAGAGAGGGAATATCGCTATATATTCTGTACAGAGAGGGAATATCGCTATATATTCTGTACAGAGAGGGAATATCGCTATATATTCTGTACAGAGAGGGAATATCGCTATATATTCTGTACAGAGAGGGAATATCGCTATATATTCTGTATAGAGAGGGAATATCGCTATATATTCTGTACAGAGAGGGAATATCGCTATATATTCTGTATAGAGAGGGAACAGGGAGACTCGCAGTGAAGGGAACACATGGGGCAGTTCCAGCCATACATGAGCCATATGGGCAGAACCAAATCAATGTGGGCCCCGTTTGGATCGGACGCGGCTAATGGAAGCCATGACTGGCGCTGAGCGGTCCGGTCCGGCCCATGGAGTTAATAATTTAGGATGAGCCGCTAATCGCTAACAGGACTGCATTCCTTGTTTGTTTTTATGGCTACCATAGGAGGATGCTGGGCCGGTCCCGCCGCCCCGCTGGGCTGCAAGGGTTAAGTCCGGGCTGATAATGGCTTTTCGCCGTGCATCACAATGATATCTGGGATAATGGCGTCCAGATGTTGCCGGCTCGCTGGCATTCTAACGCTCACAATCCTTTCACCTTCTCACTCTCTGAAATGAATCCAGATTTTTCCTTTCAGCCGAGCAGGACACTCAATACGTCTTGTTTTCCCCCAGTTTAAAGGGGCTGCGGTTCTGGGCCCGGGACAGCGCGGCTCTGCCAGGTGTTGGGTTTCAGGCCGGATAATAAGGGAACAATAGGGGGGTCAGGCTCACCGGAGTGGGATCGCAGGCCCAGAGCCCAAGGCCCATTGGGTTTATGGGTCCGGCCCGCGGTACCAGAGAAGGGAAGGGTGTCCTGGGGCTCAGCAGGCTTTGGCCCAACTCTGCCTTCATCTGGTCCCTATTAGGGGCGACTCTCGCACATCTGCATGGAAATCCAGATCATTTTTTACTGTCTCCTAAAATTCTTTCAAGCAACGGAACACAGGAAAATCTCATTAAACGGCCGTTCCATCTCATGTAATGGAAAAGTGTTAACGCCTCTGTGCGCCTAAGTGCCCCCAATATTCCCGCCCCAGGGGTCAATCTGCCTCCTGTTTGAGTCCATTCATCAGAAGGCGGCTGACCCCATGCGGTGCGCCAGGATCTACAGAAACACCGGCATCCGTCAGCGCCATCGCACATCATCAGCGGGGGGCATGGGGGCAAGATGTGATTGGCTGCAGCCCCCCCAAACCCTCATGGGCTTCCAGCAGCCAAACACTTGCACTAACTGCCATTTGTCTGCACAGATTTACAGATTTTCTCCTTAACCCCTCAGCCTGTTGCCCCACTGCCCCCGCCCACCTGTAGTCCCTCTGCACAGCCTGTTACCCCACTGAGACTGCCCCACCCACCTGTAGTCCCTCTGCACAGCCTGTTACCCCACTGAGACTGCCCCACCCACCTGTAGTCCCTCTGCACAGCCTATTACCCCACTGAGACTGCCCCCGCCCACCTGTAGTCCCTCTGCACAGCCTGTTACCCCACTGAGACTGCCCCACCCACCTGTAGTCCCTCTGCACAGCCTGTTACCCCACTGAGACTGCCCCCGCCCACCTGTAGTCCCTCTGCACAGCCTATTACCCCACTGAGACTGCCCCCGCCCACCTGTAGTCCCTCTGCACAGCCTGTTACCCCACTGAGACTGCCCCCGCCCACCTGTAGTCCCTCTGCACAGCCTGTTACCCCACTGAGACTGCCCCACCCACCTGTAGTCCCTCTGCACAGCCTATTACCCCACTGAGACTGCCCCCGCCCACCTGTAGTCCCTCTGCACAGCCTGTTACCCCACTGAGACTGCCCCACCCACCTGTAGTCCCTCTGCACAGCCTGTTACCCCACTGAGACGTCCCCGCCCACCTGTAGTCCCTCTGCACAGCCTGTTACCCCACTGAGACTGCCCCGCCCACCTGTAGTCCCTCTGCACAGCCTGTTACCCCACTGAGACTGCCCCCGCCCACCTGTAGTCCCTCTGCACAGCCTGTTACCCCACTGAGACTGCCCCCGCCCACCTGTAGTCCCTCTGCACAGCCTGTTACCCCACTGAGACTGCCCCCGCCCACCTGTAGTCCCTCTGCACAGCCTATTACCCCACTGAGACTGCCCCCGCCCACCTGTAGTCCCTCTGCACAGCCTATTACCCCACTGAGACTGCCCCGCCCACCTGTAGTCCCTCTGCACAGCCTGTTACCCCACTGAGACGTCCCCGCCCACCTGTAGTCCCTCTGCACAGCCTGTTACCCCACTGAGACTGCCCCCGCCCACCTGTAGTCCCTCTGCACAGCCTGTTACCCCACTGAGACTGCCCCCGCCCACCTGTAGTCCCTCTGCACAGCCTATTACCCCACTGAGACTGCCCCGCCCACCTGTAGTCCCTCTGCACAGCCTATTACCCCACTGAGACTGCCCCGCCCACCTGTAGTCCCTCTGCACAGCCTGTTACCCCACTGAGACGTCCCCGCCCACCTGTAGTCCCTCTGCACAGCCTGTTACCCCACTGAGACTGCCCCGCCCACCTGTAGTCCCTCTGCACAGCCTGTTACCCCACTGAGACTGCCCCCGCCCACCTGTAGTCCCTCTGCACAGCCTATTACCCCACTGAGACTGCCCCGCCCACCTGTAGTCCCTCTGCACAGCCTGTTACCCCACTGAGACGTCCCCGCCCACCTGTAGTCCCTCTGCACAGCCTGTTACCCCACTGAGACTGCCCCCGCCCACCTGTAGTCCCTCTGCACAGCCTGTTACCCCACTGAGACTGCCCCCGCCCACCTGTAGTCCCTCTGCACAGCCTGTTACCCCACTGAGACTGCCCCGCCCACCTGTAGTCCCTCTGCACAGCCTGTTACCCCACTGAGACTGCCCCCGCCCACCTGTAGTCCCTCTGCACAGCCTATTACCCCACTGAGACTGCCCCCGCCCACCTGTAGTGCCCTCTGCACAGCCTATTACCCCACTGAGACTGCCCCGCCCACCTGTAGTGCCCAATGAGATATCTGCCAGCCCAGCCATTGTGCCCGCCCCATACATGCCCCCCATAGTGCCAGAGGCGGCTGGCAGTGTTGGGCTCTGGGGGTGCCATAGGCTAACACGGTGGCACTGATTGGCCCCAAGTTGCCCTGTCTCCTTCTCTGTGGGGTTGGCATTGCCCATTGTGCCACTGGCATCTTGTTAGTCGCGCTGGTAAAGACAAGCGTTCTGATTGGCCTGTCCTCCCTCCAATCCTCCTAAGGCTCAAGGACGCCCCTCAAGTGCCGGGGGGTCCCCACATGTTCCCGACAGTCAGTTGCGCGTAACTGTATAAAGGTACTTATGCCGCAATTCTCTCTTTGCGCTTCCGTATAACTGCGCCCGGCGCCGCTCAGTCCTTCCTGCCATCCAATCAGAATCAGGCAGAGCGAGGAACGTACTGAGGCGCCACAGAGTCGGGGTAACGGGTTCCCCCCTTAATGGAGCAGATCCCAAACAGCAGACGTGGATCCCCCCATCCCCAGCCTGTAAGGAGACTACTCCCAGCTGTCTCTCCTGGTTGGAGCCAAGCTGCGACTGTCTCACGTTCCTAGCGCTCTAACTATTCCTTATTCATGGGGTCCTGGCCCCCCGACATCGCTAGGGGTACTGGTCCCTCCGGTACAGTCACCTGGTTTAACGAATGCAGCGGAATTGGGATCGTTAACCCTACATGTCCCGGGCAAGTTTCCCATGCCCATCTCAGCCCCTCGGGGAGTTTGGATCCTAATGGAAAGTGCTGTATGGCTGCAGGGGTCGCCGACCCCGGGGATTCCCTGCCCTCCCCCACTGCTATGTATCATTCCTGCAGCAAATACTGAGGGTTCTGGTCTCTGACACCCTGTTCCGACCCCAGGCTGGGGCAGTACATGCACAGAAGTGAGGGGCAAGTGAGGGGCAAGTAAGTTCCTCTGCAAGAGTCGCCCCAAACACCAGAACCCTGGGACCAGTACATTGGGGCCCAACAGGCAGTGGTTCTGCCGTGTGAGAGACTCTCTCTTGGGCACCATGTGACCGCGGCGCTGTCTCTTTCTCTCACACAAAACTCATCATTTTCTGCAAATTCTCATCAATCTGAAATGAGGGGGAGAAAGGTCGGGGCTCAGCGCGGGGGCAGATACGGTTGCTACGCAGTGTGACTAACGAATCTCAGATAATTCCATTTGTCCCAACAAGAGTGGCCCCTGGGAGAGCACAAGGGCCGGGGATCGTACCATTACAGGGGCCGGGGATCGTACCATTATAGAGGCCGGGGGGCCTGGGATCGTACCATTATAGGGGCCGGGGGGCCTGGGATCGTACCATTATAGGGGCCGGGGGGCTGGGGATCGTACCATTACAGGGGCCGGGGATCGTACCATTACAGGGGCCGGGGATCGTACCATTATAGGGGCCGGGGATCGTACCATTATAGGGGCCGGGGATCGTACCATTATAGGGGCCGGGGATCGTACCATTTTATGGGTCAGGGATCGTACCATTATAGGGGCCGGGGATCGTACCATTATAGGGGCCGGGGATCGTACCATTACAGGGGCCGGGGGGCCGGGGATCGTACCATTATAGGGGCCGGGGGGCCAGGGATCGTACCATTATAGGTCCGGGGGTCGTACCATTACAGGGGCCGGGGATCGTACCATTATAGGGGCCGGGGATCGTACCATTTTATGGGCCGGGGATTGTACCATTATAGAGGCCGGGGATCGTACCATTATAGGGGCCGGGGATCGTACTATTACAGGGGCCGGGGATTGTACCATTATAGGGGTCAGGGATCGTACCATTACAGGGGCCGGGGATTGTACCATTATAGGGGTCAGGGATCGTACCATTACAGGGGCCGGGGATTGTACCATTATAGGGGTCAGGGATCGTACCATTACAGGGGCCGGGGATCGTACCATTATAGGGGCCGGGGACCGTACCATTATAGGGGCAGGGGGGCCAGGGATCGTACCATTATAGGGGCCGGAGATCATACCATTATAGGGGCCAGGGATCGTACCATTATAGGGTCCAGGGATCGTACTATTATAGGGGCCGGGGGGGCGGGGATCGTACCATTATAGGGGCCGGGGATCGTACCATTATAGGGGCTGAGGATCGTACCATTATAGGGGCCAGGGATCGTACCATTATTGGGTCCAGGGATCGTACCATTATAGGGGCCGGGGATCGTACCATTATAGGAGCAGGGGATCGTACCATTATAGGGGCCGGGGATCGTACCATTATAGGGGCCGGGGATCGTACCATTATAGGGGCCGGGGATCGTACCATTATAGGGGCCGGGGATCGTACCATTATAGGGGCCGGGGATCGTACCATTATAGGGGCCGGGGATCGTACCATTATAGGGGCCGGGGATCGTACCATTATAGGGGCCGGGGATCGTACCATTATTGGGTCCGGGGATCGTACCATTATAGGGGCCGGAGATCGTACCATTATAGGAGCCGGGGATCGTACCATTATAGGGGCCGGGGATCGTACCATTATAGGGGCCGGGGATCGTACCATTATAAGGACCGGGGATCGTACCATTATAGGGGCCGGGGATCGTACCATTATAGGGGCCGGGGATCATACCATTAATACTGGGGGATCACAGGGGCCGGGGATCATACCATTAATAATGGGATTTATTGGGGGGAGGTTTGGCCATACACATCATAATAGAATTGTACCAAACCTGGTTTCATATGATTTTCAGAGTGTGTGGGGGCTCAGAGTGATCCCCCCAATAATTTCCGTGCCATGGCGACCGGCCAGTAAATTGCGGTGGGATAAGGATAAAACCTGCGCATTACTGTGTATCGGCCGATACCCTTGGGGGCCACAATGGGAGTCACTTCCATACGGTTGGTGCCTGTAACTATTTCACCTCGTTGCCCCCCTGTGTGTGTAAGTTGCCGGGCAGCTCAGTATTTGGTGCCAAGTTGCGCCCGATGGCAGCGGATGCAGTTCCACTGGAATTCTGGGAATGAATGTTGCATTGTGGGTGAAAGTGGAAGTAAAATGCGCACGTTGCGCTGTACATGACCCCCATCCCTTTCCCATAGAATAAAGCAGCAACGCCATTGGTAGAGCGCAACAGGAAGTGGGGAGCCTTAAAGCTGTTGCACGACCCTGCGCTGGGGCCTCGGTGCATTTATCAGCGCATGTTCCCTGCGCGCCGGAGCAATAAGAATAATGACTCCATTGTTGCTCTTCCTCGCCTGTTTGTGGTGCATCCGGGCTGAATAATGACTTCTATTCACCTGATGGGAGGTGTGGGGGCCCCCGACTCCCCCGTCTGCGCCTCAGGCTATTATCCACTTGTCAGTTCCGACTCCGCTCAGCAGTTTGTGATTCTGACACGGAGATATACGGCTTGAGAATTATCTGGGGGCCCATCCCGGCCGCCATAAGAACATCAGCCGCCGGCCCACAAACGGCTGCCTGGCCCCTTTGTACAATAGAATGAAATTCAGCTCCGACCCAACAGCAAAGGGTTAATTTATATGCATTGTGCTGGTGTAACTGGTGGGTCTGTCATAGGCCATCATGGACCCCCGTGACCTTGGGTTGGGCGCACTGTCTCCCCGTGACCTTGGGTTGGACGCACTGTCTCCCAGTGACCTTGGGTTGGGCGCACTGTCTCCCCGTGACCTTGGGTTGGGCGCACTGTCTCCCCATGACCTTGGGTTGGACGCACTGTCTCCCAGTGACCTTGGGTTGGATGCACTGTCTCCCAGTGACCTTGGGTTGGACGCACTGTCTCCCCATGACCTTGGGTTGGGCGCACTGTCTCCCCATGACCTTGGGTTGGACGCACTGTCTCCCAGTGACCTTGGGTTGGACGCACTGTCTCCCCATGACCTTGGGTTGGACGCACTGTCTCCCAGTGACCTTGGGTTGGGCGCACTGTCTCCCCATGACCTTGGGTTGGGCGCACTGTCTCCCCGTGACCTTGGGTTGGGCGCACTGTCTCCCCGTGACCTTGGGTTGGGCGCACTGTCTCCCCGTGACCTTGGGTTGAACGCACTGTCTCCCAGTGACCTTGGGTTGGACGCACTGTCTCCCCGTGACCTTGGGTTGGACGCACTGTCTCCCAGTGACCTTGGGTTGGGCGCACTGTCTCCCTATGACCTTGGGTTGGACGCACTGTCTCCCAGTGACCTTGGGTTGGACGCACTGTCTCCCAGTGACCTTGGGTTGGGCGCACTGTCTCCCAGTGACCTTGGGTTGGGCGCACTGTCTCCCAGTGACCTTGGGTTGGGCGCACTGTCTCCCAGTGACCTTGGGTTGGGCGCACTGTCTCCCCGTGACCTTGGGTTGGGCGCACTGTCTCCCCGTGACCTTGGGTTGAACGCACTGTCTCCCAGTGACCTTGGGTTGGACGCACTGTCTCCCCGTGACCTTGGGTTGGACGCACTGTCTCCCCGTGACCTTGGGTTGGACGCACTGTCTCCCAGTGACCTTGGGTTGGACGCACTGTCTCCCAGTGACCTTGGGTTGGACGCACTGTCTCCCAGTGACCTTGGGTTGGACGCACTGTCTCCCAATGACCTTGGGTTGGGCACACTGTCTCCCAGTGACCTTGGGTTGGACGCACTGTCTCCCAGTGACCTTGGGTTGGACGCACTGTCTCCCAGTGACCTTGGGTTGGGCGCACTGTCTCCCAGTGACCTTGGGTTGGGCGCACTGTCTCCCCGTGACCTTGGGTTGGGCGCACTGTCTCCCCGTGACCTTGGGTTGAACGCACTGTCTCCCAGTGACCTTGGGTTGGACGCACTGTCTCCCCGTGACCTTGGGTTGGACGCACTGTCTCCCCGTGACCTTGGGTTGGACGCACTGTCTCCCAGTGACCTTGGGTTGGACGCACTGTCTCCCAGTGACCTTGGGTTGGGCGCACTGTCTCCCAGTGACCTTGGGTTGGACGCACTGTCTCCCAGTGACCTTGGGTTGGACGCACTGTCTCCCAATGACCTTGGGTTGGGCACACTGTCTCCCAGTGACCTTGGGTTGGACGCACTGTCTCCCAGTGACCTTGGGTTGGACGCACTGTCTCCCAGTGACCTTGGGTTGGGCGCACTGTCTCCCAGTGACCTTGGGTTGGGCGCACTGTCTCCCAGTGACCTTGGGTTGGGCGCACTGTCTCCCAGTGACCTTGGGTTGGGCGCACTGTCTCCCAGTGACCTTGGGTTGGACGCACTGTCTCCCAGTGACCTTGGGTTAGACGCACTGTCTCCCTATGACCTTGGGTTGGACGCACTGTCTCCCTATGACCTTGGGTTGGACGCACTGTCTCCCAGTGACCTTGGGTTGGGCGCACTGTCTCCCTATGACCTTGGGTTGGACGCACTGTCTCCCAGTGACCTTGGGTTGGGCGCACTGACTCCCAGTGACCTTGGGTTGGACGCACTGTCTCCCAGTGACCTTGGGTTGGGCACACTGTCTCCCAGTGACCTTGGGTTGGACGCACTGTCTCCCAGTGACCTTGGGTTGGACGCACTGTCTCCCAGTGACCTTGTGTTGGGCACACTGTCTCCCTGTGACCTTGGGTTTGGATGCACTGTCTCCCAGTGACCTTGGGTTGGGCACACTGTCTCCCAGTGACCTTGGGTTGGGCGCACTGTCTCCCAGTGACCTTGGGTTGGGCGCACTGTCTCCCAGTGACCTTGGGTTGGACGCACTGTCTCCCAGTGACCTTGGGTTGGATGCACTGTCTCCCTGTGACCTTGGGTTTGGATGCACTGTCTCCCCGTGACCTTTTGTTGGGTGGACTGTCTCCCTGTGACCTTGGGTTTGGATGCACTGTCTCCCCGTGACCTTTTGTTGGGTGGACTGTCTCCCTGTGACATTCTGATCTTGGGTAGGGATCTATCTCCTTGTGGCTTTGCACAGGTGGGTCTGACATTTTGATCTTGGGCAAGTTGCTCTGTCTCCTTTGCCCTCAGACAGGTAAGTATCTCTATGTTCCTGACACAGGAGGTCCCATGTCCCTATAACATTTGCCAGGTGTTTCTACCCCCTTTGACTGGACAAGTGGCCAATGTTCTTTTGACCTTGGGCAGCTGAATCAATTTCTTTGTGACCTTGGGAGGATGAGTTTATTGTTGTTAGAAATGTTATCCCCAAACCACAGGTTCTTTATTGCTTTGTTTCTTATTTTCTTGCCTTCATTCCTGTTTGGTTTAGGGGGGGGGGGGGCTGAAAGCGCTTTGAGGAATTACATGCCCCCAGCAGGATTCATTCATTGGCTGCTATTGTGCAGCAGGCGGGGCTACAGCGTTTCCTTTAGATGCAGGTCATGATGTCTGAGCTGAAAATATGATTGCCCCCCCCATGTGATGCGCTTCCCAATATGCCCCCCCCCAGGCTTTGTGCTGTTGGACTGCCGAGTAGGACTGACTGTCTCCAGTCCGAGAGAGACACAGAGAGAGAGACAGACAGACAGAGATAGAAAGACAGAGAGAGAGAGAGAGAGAGAGAGACACACACACATACACAGAGAGACAGAGAAAGAGAAAATTAGAGAGAGAGAGAGACACAGATTCCCTATAAATACAGTTGGTTCCTATCCCTGAGACTGGGGGGGACTGTGGAAGGGGCCCCTCCCTGCGCTGTTGGCTGCCCCGGGGGGGCCCCATGTTACAGAGCGTTTCCCCCAGATTCCCTATAAATACAGTTGGTTCCTATCCCTGAGACTGGGGGGGACTGGGGATGTTGGGCCCCTCCCTGCGCTGTTGGCTGCCCCGGGGGGGCCCCCCATGTTACAGCGCGTTTCCCCCAGATTCCCTATAAATACAGTTGGTTCCTATCCCTGAGACTGGGGGGGACTGGGGATGTTGGGCCCCTCCCTGCGCTGTTGGCTGCCCCGGGGGGGCCCCCCATGTTACAGAGCGTTTCCCCCAGATTCCCTATAAATACAGTTGGTTCCTATCCCTGAGACTGGGGGGGACTGGGGAAGGGGCCCCTCCCTGCGCTGTTGGCTGCCCCGGGGGGACCCCATGTTACAGAGCGTTTCCCCCAGATTCCCTATAAATACAGTTGGTTCCTATCCCTGAGACTGGGGGGGACTGTTGAAGGGGCCCCTCCCTGCGCTGTTGGCTGCCCCGGGGGGACCCCATGTTACAGAGCGTTTCCCCCAGATTCCCTATAAATACAGTTGGTTCCTATCCCTGAGACTGGGGGGGACTGGGGAAGGGGCCCCTCCCTGCGCTGTTGGCTGCCCCGGGGGGGCCCCCCATGTTACAGTGCGTTTCCCCCAGATTCCCTATAAATACAGTTGGTTCCTATCCCTGAGACTGGGGGGGACTGGGGATGTTGGGCCCCTCCCTGCGCTATTGGCTGCCCCGGGGGCCCCCCATGTTACAGCGTGTTTCCCCCAGATTCCCTATAAATACAGTTGGTTCCTATCCCTGAGACTGGGGGGGACTGGGGAAGGGGCCCCTCCCTGCGCTATCGGCTGCCCGGGGGGGCCACACACACCTATAATTGAATGTAATGCTAATAAAGAGGATTTGTCGGGCTGCAGTTAATGGTTTGTGTATGGAGGCCGAGGAGGCGTAAATCTCAGTACATATGGTGGGGAGAGATCTGTCACTTCCCAGTAATCGTTTGAGAGCAGATTTCCCATCCAAGCGAGACCCCCGGGGCCCCCACAGGACAATATCACTGGCGGCTGATTCATGCTTTCCTTTGTTACCCCCCCCCCCCCGCTAATCGGACTAAATCCCACTCGAAGTAAATGAGTCCGAGGGTCGCAGCCCCCAGATCTGTGCGCCAATCAATATGTAATTAGATCCGTCCCATTAGCGCCGCTTACACTGTAAATACCGAGCGGCCGAGTGAGAGTCCGATCCAAAGAGCGGCCAAGGGCGCCCCCCACCCCCGGGGAAATACAATAGAATTTCCTTTTTGCCTCGGCCCCTCCCCCCCTTCCCTTTGTGTCTGGGGGTTAAGTGCCTAATTATTAATTATCTCCCCGACCCATTGATATGCAGAGCAGCTCGGCAGACCGGCCGCACAATGGGAAGGAGGGGAAGCAAATGACTAACAAGGCCCCTAATTTGCCAATAATGAGCGCGGCCTGTGACCCCCCCCCGGGGCAGGATGGGAGCGGGTGATTTATTGGGGGGTCGGTGACAGCAGCAGCACATAAAGGGCCCTGATTGGAGCAAACAGGATGATAAATGGCGAACAAGACAGCGGCTCATCATCTCATTACAGACGCGGCTGTTTCCCGAGGAGCTAATGTACCAAATCGTTCGCTCTCAGCCGGGATTTACACACAGGAGCCCCCCCTGCCCGGGGGGGGGACACACGACTTGGGCCAATAACATTCTACAATTTATTTCCATCAGTGTCGCCGCTTTTATGTCACTTTCATCCTCTCAGATAAACCGCTTTCTCTCTGCCAGAAACGCTCGGAATAAACGCGCAGAGATCGCTCTACTGAGGCAGATGGGGGATTGGGGGGCAGATGGGGGATTGGGGGGCAGATGGGGGATTGGGGGGCAGATGTTGGTTGTAGTGAGGGGCAGACGCCCCCTATTGGATCCTTTGCTTTGTGCTGAGGCTCCAGAGGAATAATATCCCCCCTCCCTGGAATTGGGGGGCGCACAGGGGTTCATGCAATAGAATAAAGAGACGGCCTGGGGGTGCGGCGGGGCCCCCCTCTACCTGGAATTACAAACATGGGGGGCACCGCCACAATGAGGGCTCCATGGCCACAAACAGCAGGGGGGCCCCATTGCACAGCTGACACAAAGCACCAGAGAGATGGGGGGGCAACTAACTTTGGGGGTGATTGTAACAGAAATACCCTGTATGGGCCCCACAGGGCCCTGGGGAGGGGGGAAGAGCACAATATCGGGGAGCCCTTAGTGGCCCTGTTTGTAGGGCCAATTCTCTGCATGGGGCCCAATGCAGCGCTCCAGCTGTTATTAATCTCAGAGGATTCTGGGAGTTGTAGTCTAAGAGTGTGGTGGGGGCGCTCTCTATGGGGGGCTGATGACATGATGACAAGGTCGGTGTATCAGTAAATAACCCCCCCAGTAAGTGGCCTGACCCCGGGGGGGGGGGGGGCTGCTGGTTCCAGTCCTGTGCACAAGGCAATATACTGGGTGACTGAGAAGAAAGAGGAGAGTGGCCCCCGGGGGGGCAGTAATTGTGTCAGGGGTGTGAGCAGAACATTCTATTATTGCCCCATTTATTGCTCTCCCAGCTGCTCTCCCCTCTCTATAAAAAGCTCATTACCGCCAATAGGAACTAATTGATTACTAATGAAATGAACTGGCAGCCTGAGCTGTCACCCAGACGGATGGGGGGGCATATTGGTTACTGGGGGGGCACATACTGGTTACTGGGAGGGCTGAGCTGTCACCCACAGACGGATTAGCGGGGGGGGGCACATACTGGTTACTGGGAGGGCTGAGCTGTCACCCAGACGGATTGGGGGGGCATATTGGTTACTGGGGGGGCACATACTGGTTACTGGTGGGGCACATACTGGTTACTGGGAGGGCTGAGCTGTCACCCACAGACGGATTGGGGGGGCACATATTGGTTACTGGGGGGCACATACTGGTTACTGGGGGGGGGGCACATACTGGTTACTGGGAGGGCTGAGCTGTCAGTCACCCACAGACGGATTAGCGGGGGGGGGGGCACATATTAGTTACTGGGGGGGCAGAGAGTCGCATTCAGTGAAAGTGTCAGGCGGAAATGAGGGGTGAGTGGTGTCAGGGGACTTACATGGGGCCCCCGGAGCTTACACTCATTTTTTACATTTATTTCTTATCCTGACAGAGAATCTCCTCTCTCCCCTGTCTAATAGCCCCTGTGTGTGTATGTGAGTGTGTGTCAGTGTGTGTCAGTGTGTGAGTGAATGTGTGAGTGTGTGTGTGAGTGTGTGTCAGTGTGTGAGTGTGTATGTGAGTGTGTGTGTGAGGTGTGTGTGTGTGTGTGTGTGTGTGTGAGTGTGTGTGAGTGTGTTGTGAGTGTGAGTGTGTGTGAGTGTGAGTGTGTGTATGTGAGTGTTGTGTGTGTGAGTGTGTATGTGTGTGTTTGTGGTGTATGTGAGTGTGAGTGGTGTTGTGTGTATGTGAGGGTGAGTGTGTATATGAGTGTGTATGTGAGTGTGTATGTGAGTGTGTGTGTGAGTGTGTATGTGAGTGTGTGTGTGAGTGTGTATGTGTGAGTGTGTATGTGAGTGTGTGTGTGAGTGTGTATGTGAGTGTGTGTGTGAGTGTGTATGTGAGTGTGTATGTATGTGTATGTGAGTGTGTGTGTGTATGTGAGTGTGTGTGTGAGTGTGTATGTGAGTGTGTGTGTGAGTGTATGTGAGTGTGTGTGGTGTGTGTATGTGAGTGTGTGTGTGAGTGTGTATGTGAGTGTGTGTGTGAGTGTGTATGTGAGTGTGTGTGAGTGTGTGAGTGTGTATGTGAGTGTATGTGAGTGTGTGTGTGTGTGAGTGTATGTGAGTGTGTATGTGAGTGTATGTGAGTGTGTGTGTGAGTGTGTGTGAGTGTGTATGTTGAGTGTGTGTGTGAGTGTATGTGAGTGTGTGTGTGTGTGTGAGTGTATGTGAGTGTGTGTGTATGTGAGTGTGTGTGTGAGTGTGTGTGAGTGTGTGTGTGAGTGTATGTGAGTGTGTATGTGAGTGTGTGTGTATGTGAGTGTGTGTGTGAGTGTGTATGTGCGTGTGTGTGTGAGTGTATGTGAGTGTGTGTGTGTGAGTGTATGTGAGTGTGTGTGTATGTGAGTGTGTGTGTGAGTGTATGTGAGTGTGTGTGTGTGTGTGAGTGTATGTGAGTGTGTGTGTATGTGAGTGTGTGTGTGAGTGTGTGTGAGTGTGTGTGTGAGTGTATGTGAGTGTGTATGTGAGTGTGTGTGTATGTGAGTGTGTGTGTGAGTGTGTATGTGCGTGTGTGTGTGAGTGTGAGTGATGATAGCGCTGGGGCAGTTCGGCCTAATTAGGAACAATAGGCAGATAATCCAATTACCCCGGCACCTATACAACTCCCCACCCCTGTATAATAACAATAGGGGTTTGCTGGGGGGCGGGGCCTCTTTAGGAACCTCCCAATAACGCAGGTACCCCTCTATAATGCAGGTACCCCCCCTCTGTGTATAATGCATGTACCCCCCCTCTGTGTATAATGCATGTACCCCCCTATAATGCAGGTACCCCCCCCTCTGTGTATAATGCACGTACCCCCCTATAATACAGGTACCCCCCCTATAATACAGGTACCCCCTATAATACAGGTACCCCCCTATAATGCAGGTACCCCCCCTCTGTGTATAATGCAGGTACCCCCCCTATAATACAGGTACCCCCCCCTATAATACAGGTACCCCCCCTATAATGCAGGTACCCCCCTCTGTGTATAATGCACGTACCCCCCTATAATGCAGGTACCCCCCCCTCTGTGTATAATGCAGGTACCCCCCCTATAATACAAGTACCCCCCCTATAATACAGGTACCCCCCCTCTGTGTATAATGCACGTACCCCCCTATAATGCAGGTACCCCCCTCTGTGTATAATACAGGTACCCCCCTATAATACAGGTACCCCCCCTATATAATGCAGGTACCCCCCTATAATGCAGGTACCCCCCCTCTGTGTTAATGCCGTACCCCTATAATGCAGGTACCCCCCATAATGCAGGTACCCCCCCTGTGTATAATGCAGGTACCCCCTATAATGCAGGTCCCCCCTATAATACAGGGTACCCCCCTATAATACAGGTACCCCCCTATAATGCAGGTACGCCCCCTATAATGCAGGTACCCCCCCTCTGTGTATAATGCACGTATCCCCCTATAATGCAGGTACCCCCCCTCTGTGTATAATGCAGGTACCCCCCTATAATACAGGTACCCCCCTATAATACAGGTACCCCTCCTATAATGCACGTACCCCCCCTATAATGCAGGTACCCCCCCTCTGTGTATAATGCACGTACCCCCTATAATGCAGGTACCCCCCTCTGTGTATAATGCAGGTACCCCCCTATAATACAGGTACCCCCCCTATAATGCAGGTACCCCCCCTATAATGCAGGTACCCCCCCTATAATGCAGGTACCCCCCTATAATGCAGGTACCCCCCCCTCTGTGTATAATGCATGTACCCCCCCCTTATAATGCAGGTACCCCCCTCTGTGATAATGCAGGTACCCCCCCTATAATACAGGTACCCCCCCTATAAGCAGGTACCCCCCCTATAAGCAGTACCCCCCCTTGTGTATAATGCACGTACCCCCCTATATGCACGGTACCCCCTCTTGTATAATGCAGGTACCCCCTATAATACAGGATTACCCCCCCGTATAATGCAAGGTACCCCCCCTCTGTGTATAATGCTGTACCCCCCTATAATGCAGGTACCCCCTCTGTGTATAATGGCAGACCCCCTATAATAACAGGTACCCCGTCCTATAATGCAGGTACCCCCCCTATAATGCAGGTTTACCCCCCCTCTGTTATAATGCAGTTTACCCCCCCTATAATGCAGGGTACCCCCCCTCTGTGTATAATTGCAGGTACCCCCCCCTATAATGCAGTACCCCCCCATAATGCAGGTACCCCCCCTCTTGTAAATTGCATGTACCCCCCTATAATGCAGGTACCCCCACGCTCTGTGATAATGCAGTACCCCCCCTTTATAAATAAAAACCAGGGGGTACCCCCTCCTATAATGCACGTACCCCCCCCTATAATGGCAGTTACCCCCCCTCTGTGTATAATGCATGTACCCCCCATAATGCAGGACCCCCCTCTGTGCTATTAATGGCAGTACCCCCCCTATAATACAGTACCCCCCTTATAATACAGGTACCCCCCCTATAATGCAGGTACCCCCCCTATTAATACAGGTACCCCCCCTATAATGCCTGAACCCCCTCCTATAATGCAAGTACCCCCCCTATAATGCAGGTACCCCCCCATAATACAGGTACCCCCCCTATAATGCAGGTACCCCCCCTATAATGCAGGGTACCCCCTATAATGCAGGTACCCCCCTATATACAGGTACCCCCCTATAATACAGGTACCCCCCCTATAATACAGGTACCCCCCCCTATAATGCAGTACCCCCCCTATAATACAGGTACCCCCCCCCCTATAATCAGTACCCCCCCTATAATTTGAGGTACCCCCCTATAATGCAGGTACCCCCCCTATAATACAGGTACCCCCCCTATAATGCAGGTACCCCCCCTATAATACAGGTACCCCCCCTATAATGCAGGTACCCCCCCTATAATGCAGGTACCCCCCTATAATGCAGGTACCCCCCCTATAATACAGGTACCCCCCCTATAATGCAGGTACCCCCCTATAATACAGGTACCCCCCCTATAATGCAGGTACCCCCCCTATAATACAGGTACCCCCCCGTATAATGCAGGGTACCCCCCCTATAATACAGGTACCCCCCCTATAATACAGGTACCCCCCTATAATGCAGGTACCCCCCTATAATACAGGTACCCCCCCCTATAATGCAGGTACCCCCCCTATAATACAGGTACCCCCCTATAATGCAGGTACCCCCCCCTATAATGCAGGTACCCCCTCCTCCATAATACAGGTACCCCCTATAATGCAGGTACCCCCCCTATAATACAGGTACCCCCCCCCCTATAATGCAGGTACCCCCCCTATAATACAGGTACCCCCCCTACCCCTATTAATACAGGTACCACCCCTATAAACAGGTACCCCCTATAATGCAGGTGACCCCCCCTATAATACAGTACCCCTCCTATAAATACAGGTACCCCCTATAGATACAGTACCCCCCTTATAATCAGGTACCCCTCCTATAATACAGGTACCCCCCTATAATGCAGGTACCCCCCCTATAATGCAGGTACCCCCCCCTACTATAAATGCAGGTTACCCCCCCTATAATATCAGGTACCCCCCCCTATAATGCAGGTACCCCCCCCTATTAATGGCAAGGTACCCCCCCTATAATGCAGGCTACCCCCCCTATAATACAGAATACCCCCCTATAATGCAGTACCCCCTATAATACAGGTACCCCCACCTATAATACAGGTTACCCCCCCCCTATAATACAGTACCCCCCCTATAATACAGGTACCCCCCTATAACAAGGTACCCCCTATAGATAAACAGTACCCCCCTCATAATGCAGTACCCCCCCGTATAATACAGGTACCCCCCCTTATAATGCAGGTACCCCCCTATTAGATGCATGGTACCCCCTATAATTGCAGGGTACCCCCCCCGTATAATACAGGGTACCCCCCTATAATGCAGGTACCCCCCCATATAATACAGGTACCCCCTATAATACAGGTAACCCCCCCTATAATACAGACCCCCCCGTATAATTGCAGGTACCCCCCCTATAATACAGGTTACCCCCCTATAATACAGCGTACCCCCCTATAATTGCAGGTTACCCCTCTATAATACAGGTACCCCCCTATAAAATGCAGGGTACCCCCCTATAATGCAGGTACCCCCCATAATGCAGTGTACCCCCCTAATAATTTACAGGTACCCCCCCCTATAATGCAGGTACCCCCCCCCTATAATGCAGGTACCCCCCCCTATAATGCAGACCCCCCCTATGAATACAAGGTACTCCCCTATAATGCAGGTACCCCCCCCTATAGATACAGGTACCCCCCTATAATACAGCGTACCCCCCATAATGCAGGTACCCCCCTTAATAC
Source organism: Xenopus tropicalis (assembly GCF_000004195.4). Classification (NCBI taxonomy): domain Eukaryota; kingdom Metazoa; phylum Chordata; class Amphibia; order Anura; family Pipidae; genus Xenopus; species Xenopus tropicalis. The sequence continues at coordinate 90,745,496 of NC_030685.2, forward strand.
AGGTACCCCCCCCCTATAATACAGGTACCCCCCCTATAATACAGTACCCCCCCTTTATAATACAGGTACCCCCCTATAATGCAGTAACCCCCTATAATTACAGTACCCCCCCCATAATGCAGCGTACCCCCCCTATAATACAAAGGTTACCCCCCCCTTATAATCACGCTACCCCCCTATAATGCAGGTACCCCCCTATAATGCAGTACCCCCCCTATAATACAGGTACCCCCCCTATATGCAGTACCCCCCTAAATACAGGTACCCCCCTATAATACAGGTACCCCCCCTATAATACAGGTACCCCCCCTATAATACAGGTACCCCCCCTCAGTGTATAACGCTGTGACTGTGCGTGTGGGGGGGAGACAAGGAGGGACACCTACAGGGGCAGTTGGGGGGGCGGCGCTTATTTGCCAGGGACCCAGCTCAGCCAATAGGAAGCTGCTAATTGTCCCTGTATCAGTGCGCTCTGTGCGTTGCTGATAATTAGCGGGGGGGTCGGGGGGGTCGGGCTTCTCTCTTTATTAAGACCCCGGGAGTCTGTAACCTTTATGTCGGGGGCTCATTCCTTTCTCTCATATAAAGAGCAAATATTACAGATTAATTAATCCAATGTGATTATAATTTAATCACTCGGGTTCCCGGGGGGGGGTTCGCCTTTATTTCTCTCTTATATTGCCCCCCCCCTCTCTGCACAGAGAGAAATAAATGGAATCTCCAGCGGGAAAAGCGGAGTCGCTCTCAGCGCTCACAGACTGTCGCACGTCGCATGTTCCGCCCCATCATCCCCTGCGATAACATTCACTCGCCTGTGACCGGGAATATTGCGCCTTATCCCCCCCCCCCAGCGGCTCCGGTCCGGTACCTCCCACAATGTGGGTTTTGGCTTCACAGTACCTGCAGCTGTCAGCGGCTCCATAAACTGCCAGTTACATTGTATGAGCGGAGCATTGGGCTCAGTCCGACTGCAATTGGCTCTGACAGTCACACCCACTTACTCTGTATCCACTCGGTTCCGCTCCATCTGCCGACTGGGTTCTACGTACTGAGTCTCATCCTGTGTTACAGGGGCCTCCTTTCACTTTACACAGCGCTGGTTCTGCCCCCTCTAGCATATACCGGGCTTTTATTGTACTAGAGAGGGGCAACTAAGCTGATAAAGGGAATGGGCTCAGTTATGGGGAAAGGCTGGCCCAGTTGGGATTGGTTACACTGGGGGGGGGGGGGCAGTTAAGGGGGGGTCACTATATATAAATATATAAGGGGGGGCAGTAATGAAATAGAGAAAGTACAGGGAACAGCGACTAAGCTGATAAAGGGAATGGGCTCAGTTATGGGGAAAGGCTGGCCCAGTTGGGATTGGTTACACTGGGGGGGGGGGGGGCAGTTAAGGGGGGGGGGTCACTATATATAAATATATAAGGGGGGCAGTAATGAAATAGAGAAAGTACAGGGAACAGCGACTAAGCTGATAAAGGGAATGGGCTCAGTTATGGGGAAAGGCTGGCCCAGTTGGGATTGGTTACACTGGGTGGGGGGGGGGGGGGCAGTTAAGGGGGGGGGGTCACTATATATAAATATATAAGGGGGGGCAGTAATGAAATAGAGAAAGTACAGGGAACAGCGACTAAGCTGATAAAGGGAATGGGCTCAGTTATGGGGAAAGGCTGGCCCAGTTGGGATTGGTTACACTGGGGGGGGGGGGGGGGGCAGTTAAGGGGGGGGGGTCACTATATATAAATATATAAGGGGGGGCAGTAATGAAATAGAGAAAGTACAGGGAACAGCGACTAAGCTGATAAAGGGAATGGGCTCAGTTATGGGGAAAGGGCTGGCCCAGTTGGGATTGGTTACACTGGGGGGGGGGGGGGGGGCAGTTAAGGGGGGGGGGTCACTATATATAAATATATAAGGGGGGGGCAGTAATGAAATAGAGAAAGTACAGGGAACAGCGACTAGCTGATAAAGGGAATGGGCTCAGTTATGGGGAAAGGCTGGCCCAGTTGGGATTGTTACACTGGGGGGGGGGGGGGGGGGCAGTTAAGGGGGGGGGTCACTATATATAAATATATAAGGGGGGGCAGTAATGAAATAGAGAAGTACAGGGAACAGCGACTAAGCTGATAAAGGGAATGGGCTCAGTTATGGGGAAAGGCTGGCCCCAGTTGGGATTGTTACACTGGGGGGGGGGGGGGCAGTTAAGGGGGGGGGGTCACTATATAAAATATATAAGGGGGGGCAGTAATGAAATAGAGAAAGTACAGGGAAGAGCGACTAAGCTGATAAAGGGAATGGGCTCAGTTATGGGAAAGGCTGCCCAGTTGGGATTGGTTACACTGGGGGGGGGGGCAGTTAAGGGGGGGGTCACTATATATAAATATATAAGGGGGGCAGTAATGAAATAGAGAAAGTACAGGGAAGAGCGACTAAGCTGATAAAGGGAATGGGCTCAGTTATGGGGAAAGGCTGGCCCAGTTGGGATTGGTTACACTGGGGGGGGGGGGGCAGTTAAGGGGGGGGGGGTCACTATATATTAAATATATAAGGGGGGGGGCAGTAATGAAATAGAGAAAGTACAGGGAAGAGCGACTAAGCTGATAAAGGAATGGGCTCAGTTATGGGGAAAGGCTGGCCCAGTTGGGATTGGTACAACTGGGGGGGGGGGGGCAGTTAAGGGGGGGGGGTCACTATATATAAATATATAAGGGGGGGGCACTATATATAAATATATAAGGGGGGGGCAGTAATGAAATAGAGAAAGTACAGGGAAGAGCGACTAAGCTGATAAAGGGAATGGGCTCAGTTATGGGGAAAGGCTGGCCCAGTTGGGATTGGTTACACTGGGGCGGGGGGGGCAGTTAAGGGGGGGTCACTATATATAAATATATAAGGGGGGGTCACTATATATAAATATATAAGGGGGGGCAGTAATGAAATAGAGAAAGTACAGGGAAGAGCGACTAAGCTGATAAAGGGAATGGGCTCAGTTATGGGGAAAGGCTGGCCCAGTTGGGATTGGTTACACTGGGGGGGGGGGGGGCAGTTAAGGGGGGGGTCACTATATATAAATATATAAGGGGGGGGGCAGTAATGAAATAGAGAAAGTACAGGGAAGAGCGACTAAGCTGATAAAGGGAATGGGCTCAGTTATTGGGGAAAGGCTGGCCCAGTTGGGATTGGTTACACTGGGGGGGGGGGGGCAGTTAAGGGGGGGTCACTATATATAAATATATAAGGGGGGCAGTAATGAAATAGAGAAAGTACAGGGAAAGAGCGACTAAGCTGATAAAGGGAATGGGCTCAGTTATGGGGAAAGGCTGGCCCAGTTGGGATTGGTTACACTGGGGAAGGGGCAGTTAAGGGGGGGGGGGTCACTATATATAAATATATAAGGGGGGGCAGTAATGAAATAGAGAAAGTACAGGGAAGAGCGACTAAGCTGATAAAGGGAATGGGCTCAGTTATGGGGAAAGGCTGGCCCAGTTGGGATTGGTTACACTGGGGAAGGGGCAGTTAAGGGGGGGTCACTATATATAAATATATAAGGGGGGGTCACTATATATAAATATATAAGGGGGGGTTACTATATATAAATATATAAGGGGGGGTCACTATATATAAATATATAAGGGGGGGTTACTATATATAAATATATAAGGGGGGGATCGCTATATATAAATATATAAGGGGGGGATCGCTATATATAAATATATAAGGGGGGGATCGCTATATATAAATATATAAGGGGGGGTCACTATATATAAATATATATGTGTGTGTGTTTCCCGCGGGTCACTGACTTTATTGCCGGGGAGATTAGTTGCCGGGGGTAGTGAGGATTTGTTGGGGGGCAACTGAGCCCCCCCTGTGCCAGAACCCTGTATTCTGTGTGTTTCATATCAAATAAACTGCCCTGCGCTGTGTTACTGCCCCAGTAGGGGGTTAATTCCGGAACGAACACAAGGAAAGATGATGACGAGGGGGATTTTGAGCAGCCACTTACCCCTTCCTCTCTGCTCAGTGCCCCCCCCCCAGCCCAAAACTCTCCCAGACTCACAGTATGGGCATTGCCAGCCTAGGGGTAACACAGTAGGTGGGGGGCCTAGGGGTAACACAGTAGGTGGGGGGACCTAGGGGTAACACAGTAGGTGGGGGGCCTAGGGGTAACCCAGTCAGTAAGTGGGGGGGCCTAGGGGTAACCCAGTCAGTAAGTGGGGGCCTAGGGGAAACCCAGTCAGTAGATGGGGGGGCCTAGGGGAAACCCAGTCAGTAGATGGGGGCCTAGGGGTAACCCAGTCAGTAGATGGGGGGGCCTAGGGGTAACCCAGTCAGTAGATGGGGGGGCCTAGGGGAAACCCAGTCAGTAGATGGGGGGGCCTAGGGGTAACCCAGTCAGTAAGTGGGGGGCCTAGGGGTAACCCAGTCAGTAAGTGGGGGGGCTAGGGGTAACCCAGTCAGTAGATGGGGGGGCCTAGGGGTAACCCAGTCAGTAGGTGGGGGGACCTAGGGGTAACCCAGTCAGTAGGTGGGGGGGCCTAGGGGTAACCCAGTCAGTAGATGGGGGGGCCTAGGGTAACCCAGTCAGTAAGTGGGGGCCTAGGGGTAACCCAGTCAGTAGATGGGGGGGCCTAGGGGTAACCCAGTCAGTAGAGGGGGGGCCTAGGGGTAACCCAGTCAGTAGGTGGGGGGCCTAGGGATAACCCAGTCAGTAAGTGGGGGGGCCTAGGGGTAACCCAGTCAGTAGATGGGGGGGCCTAGGGGTAACCCAGTCAGTAAGTGGGGGGGCCTAGGGGTAACCCAGTCAGTAGATGGGGGGGGCCTAGGGTAACCCAGTCAGTAGGTGGGGGGCCTAGGGGTAACCCAGTCAGTAGGTGGGGGGGCCTAGGGGTAACCAGTCAGTAAGTGGGGGGCCTAGGGGTAAACCAGTCAGTAAGTGGGGGGCCTAGGGGTAACCCAGTCAGTAAGTGGGGGGCCTAGGGGTAACCCAGTCAGTAAGTGGGGGGGGCCTAGGGGTAACCCAGTCAATAAGTGGGGGGCCTAGGGGTAACCCAGTCAGTAAGTGGGGGCCTAGGGGTAACCCAGTCAGTAGATGGGGGGCCTAAGGGTAACCCAGTCAGTAGGTGGGGGCCTAGGGTAACCCAGTCAGTAAGTGGGGGGGCCTAGGGTAACCCAGTCAGTAAGTGGGGGGCCTAGGGTAACCCAGTCAATAAGTGGGGGGCCTAGGGTAACCCAGTCAGTAAGTGGGGGGCCTAGGGGTAACCCAGTCAGTAGATGGGGGGGCCTAAAGGGTTAACCCAGTCAGTAGGTGGGGGGCCTAGGGGTACCCAGTCAGTAATGGGGGGGCCTAGGGTTAACCCAGTCAGTAGATGGGGGGGCCTAGGGGTAACCCAGTCAGAAGTGGGGGGCCTAGGGGTAACCCAGTCAGTAGATGGGGGGGCCTAGGGGTAACCCAGTCAGTAAGTGGGGGGGCCTAGGGGTAACCCAGTCAGTAAGTGGGGGGGCCTGGGGTAACCCAGTCAGTAGATGGGGGCCTAGGGGTAACCCAGTCAGTAGGTGGGGGGCCTAGGGGTAACCCAGTCAGTAAGTGGGGGGCCTAGGGGTAACCCAGTCAGTAGATGGGGGGCCTAGGGGTAACCCAGTCAGTAGATGGGGGGGGCCTAGGGTAACCCAGTCAGTAAGTGGGGGGCCTAGGGTAACCCAGTCAGTAGGTGGGGGGACCTAGGGTAACCCAGTCAGTAAGTGGGGGGCCTAGGGGTAACCCAGTCAGTAGATGGGGGGGCCTAGGGGTAACCCAGTCAGTAAGTGGGGGGGCCTAGGGGTAACCCAGTCAGTAGATGGGGGCCTAGGGGTAACCCAGTCAGTAAGTGGGGGGGCCTAGGGGTAACCCAGTCAGTAAGTGGGGGGGCCTAGGGGTAACCCAGTCAGTAAGTGGGGGGCCAAGGAAGCCCCGGATACGCAGGAGCCATTTGTTTGGTTGCACAGAGGGCCCCCCCATGAAACTGTTGAGCCCCAGGGGCAGTAAGGGAACAGGTTATGGTGCTGAGGGTCCTAGATTTTTTGATGGGGGGTCCCTGAATCTTTCTTGGTGCAACTTTCATCGTTGGCCTCAGTCTTTTCGTCTCACATATTCTGCCCCCCCCCCCCCCCCGTTCCCCAGTGTGACAGGCCCAGTTAGGGAACAGGAGACGGAAGGTGGGGGGGTTGCTAGAAGGAAGGTGGGGGGGTCGCTAGAAACCCCCCAGTGTGACAGGCCCAGTAGCTGGAAGGTGGGGGGTCGCTAGAAGCCCCCCAGTATGACAGGCCCAGTAGCCGGAAGGTGGGGGGTCGCTAGAAGCCCCCCAGTATGACAGGCCCAGTAGCCGGAAGGTGGGGGGTCGCTAGAAGCCCCCCAGTATGACAGGCCCAGTAGCCGGAAGGTGGGGGGTCGCTAGAAGCCCCCCAGTATGACAGGCCCAGTAGCCGGAAGGTGGGGGGTCGCTAGAAGCCCCCCGGTATGACAGGCCCAGTAGCCGGAAGGTGGGGGGTCGCTAGAAGCCCCCCGGTATGACAGGCCCAGTAGCCGGAAGGTGGGGGGTCGCTAGAAGCCCCCCCGGTATGACAGGCCCAGTAGCCGGAAGGTGGGGGGTCGCTAGGGTCGGCCCTAGAAGCCCCCCAGTATGACAGGCCCAGTAGCCGGAAGGTGGGGGGTCGCTAGAAGCCCCCGGTATGACAGGCCCAGTAGCCGGAAGGTGGGGGGTCGCTAGAAGCCCCCCAGTATGACAGGCCCAGTAGCTGGAAGGTGCGGGGTCGCTAGAAGCCCCCCCGGTATGACAGGCCCAGTAGCCGGAAGGTGGGGGTCGCTAGAAGCCCCCCGGTATGACAGGCCCAGTAGCTGGAAGGTGAGGGGTCGCTAGAAGCCCCCAAGTATGACAGGCCCAGTAGCCGGAAGGTGGCGGGTCGCTAGAAGCACCCAAGTATGACAGGCCCAGTAGCCAGAAGGTGGGGGGTCGCTAGAAGCCCCCGGTATGACAGGCCCAGTAGCCGGAAGGTGGGGGGTCGCTAGAAGCCCCCCGGTATGACAGGCCCAGTAGCCGGAAGGTGGGGGGTCGCTAGAAGCCCCCCGGTATGACAGGCCCAGTAGCCGGAAGGTGGGGGGTCGCTAGAAGCCCCCCAGTATGACAGGCCCAGTAGCCGGAAGGTGGGGGGTCGCTAGAAGCCCCCCAGTATGACAGGCCCAGTAGCCGGAAGGTGGGGGGTCGCTAGAAGCCCCCCGGTATGACAGGCCCTGTAGCCGGAAGGTGGGGGGTCGCTAGAAGCCCCCCGGTATGACAGGCCCAGTAGCCGGAAGGTGGGGGGTCGCTAGAAGCCCCCCGGTATGACAGGCCCTGTAGCCGGAAGGTGGGGGTCGCTAGAAGCCCCCCGGTATGACAGGCCCAGTAGCCGGAAGGTGGGGGTCGCTAGAAGCCCCCCGGTATGACAGGCCCTGTAGCCGGAAGGTGGGGGGTTCGCTAGAAGCCCCCCGGTATGCACAGGCCCAGTAGCCGGAAGGGGGGGGGTCGCTAGAAGCCCCCCGGTATGACAGGCCCAGTAGCCGGAAGGTGGGGGGTCGCTAGAAGCCCCCCGGTATGACAGGCCCAGTAGCCGGAAGGTGGGGGGTCGCTAGAAGCCCCCCGGTATGACAGGCCCAGTAGCCGGAAGGTGGGGGGTCGCTAGAAGCCCCCCCAGCCCCTCACACTCTCGCTGACAGAATCTCTCATTTATTGAGGGATCAGTAACTGTCGGTTTTGGAGATTTGCCACTAAAAGGCGATTGGACGTTACGGAATCGCAATAATATCAGAGTGCGGCGCGGAGCCCGTTGCATTGTGGGAAGCCCCATTCCCCAGCGGGAAGCCCCCCCAACCAGACAGCGCGTTCCTGCCGGGGGCTAAATCCTGAGTAAAGTTTAACCTCTGCTTTATTGTGTTTGCTCGGCCGGGGGGGGGGGGCGACGTGGGGGGATTATCTCTGCGCTTAGAGGGGCTCAGCCCTCAGCTCTCAAACACTCGGGGCGAGAGGTCTCAGTACAAAGCGCCGGGGCTTTCTCTCGCCTCACTGCCCCCCTAATCCCCCCACTTCCCCCCTAATCCCCCCACTGCCCCCCTAATCCCCTCAGGAAATGAACGTAAAGTCTCCGACACCAAGGAGACCCGGAGGGATTCACATCACAGGAATGAACTGAGCGGGGGGGGGGCAGTGTAATTGCCCTGGTATGGGGGGGCATAATGACATGGGCACTGTATGGGGGGGCAGTGTAATTGCCCTGGTATGGGGGGGCAGTGTAATTGCCCTGGTATGGGGGGGCATAATGACATGGGGCACTGTATGGGGGGGCAGTGTAATTGCCCTGGTATGGGGGGGCATAATGACATGGGCACTGTATGGGGGGGCAGTGTAATTGCCCTGGTATGGGGGGGCATAATGACATGGGCACTGTATGGGGGGCAGTGTAATTGCCCTGGTATGGGGGGGCAGTGTAATTGCCCTGGTATGGGGGGGCAGTGTAATTGCCCTGGTATGGGGGGCATAATGACATGGGCACTGTATGGGGGGGCAGTGTAATTGCCCTGGTATGGGGGGGCATAATGACATGGGCACTGTATGGGGGGCAGTGTAATTGCCCTGGTATGGGGGGGCATAATGACATGGGCACTGTATGGGGGGGCAGTGTAATTGCCCTGGTATGGGGGGGCAGTGTAATTGCCCTGGTATGGGGGGGCAGTGTAATTGCCCTGGTTGGTCTCTCAGTACAAACAGATTTGGTTCTCACAGAGACATGGGGGGCCCCGGAGGGGGGCTGCGGGGGGCATCAGTCTCGGGGGGGAATCACTCTCTCCATCTCACAGAGACATGGGGGGCCCCGGGGGGGGGGCTGCGGGGGGCATCAGTCTCGGGGGGGAATGACTCTCTCCATCTCACAGAGACATGGGGGGCCCCGGGGGCATCAGTCACGGGGGGGAATGACTCTCTCCATCTCACAGAGACATGGGGGGCCCCGGGGGGGGGCTGCGGGGGGCATCAGTCTCGGGGGGAATGACTCTCTCCATCTCACAGAGACATGGGGGGCCCCGGGGGGGGGCTGCGGGGGGCATCAGTCACGGGGGGGAATGACTCTCTCCATCTCACAGAGACATGGGGGGCCCCGGGGGGGGGCTGCGGGGGGCATCAGTCTCGGGGGGGAATGACTCTCTCCATCTCACAGAGACATGGGGGGCCCCGGGGGCATCAGTCTCGGGGGGGAATGACTCTCTCCATCTCACAGAGACATGGGGGGCCCCGGGGGGGGGCTGCGGGGGGCATCAGTCTCGGGGGGGAATGACTCTCTCCATCTCACAGAAACATGGGGGGCCCCGGGGGGGGGCTGCGGGGGGCATCAGTCTCGGGGGGGAATGGCTCTCTCCATCTCACAGAGACATGGGGGGCCCGGGGGGGGCCCGGGGGGCATCAGTCTCGGGGGGGAAGGACTCCGGGGGGATCTGAGATTCTCAGGCGGAAGAGTTTATGGACAGAACGTTCCATAATTGGATCCAACATCATTTATTTGCCGGAATCTGTGGTTTAAGCAGAAGAGAAAGTGAGGAATCTGATGTCGGGAGATGAAGGGCCCCGGCTCCATTAGTCACAGGAAGTGCTGAGGCGCCACATTCGCCAGTTTGCAGATGAGTTTGTGAGCGATTTCCATTCCCGTTAGAGAAAACAAAGGGGAACTAAACCTTTAGAGCAATAATCCCCGGGGGGTGAGTGTGGCCCCCATCGCTGCACATGGAAATCAGCTACAGACAAACCCCCATCCCAGAGGCACCTGGAATCCACCACGGACAGCGGAAAAGTCTTGGTGACACTTTATGGAACTTTCCACAAGGGTTAGGACCAATCAGAAAGCAGGGTCTGATCACATGTTATTGGACACTCCCTGGGCACCATTTTGCTGGGCATCATTAACCTGATAATAGTCTGGTTCCAATGGCAGGGATTGTTGGGCCCATTGGGCAGGAGATCCAGTGAGCGGGGCCCAGCTGCCCAATGGTCGGGCTCCCATGGCTAGAGGAGGATTACTAGTGATGGGGGAGTGTTGGGGCCCATTGGGCAGGAGATCCAGTGAGCGGGGCCCAGTTGACCAATGGTCGGGCTCCCATGGCTAGAGGAGGATTACTAGTGATGGGGGAGTGTTGGGGCCCATTGGGCAGGAGATCCAGTGAGCGGGGCCCAGTTGACCAATACTAATGTAGGTACAATGCAATATAAAAGGGAGTCTGAGGCCTGACTGGAACTGATCTCTCTCAGTGCCGGCGGGTGGATCCCATCAGGCCTCGGGGACTTTATTTACCATATTCTGTGACCTGGGGTTTCTGGGATCCTTTGCCCCTCTCGCACCCGAAGCTCACACCCCCCCCTACATATCTGTCATTTTCTCTTGAAAAAAGGCGAGTTAATTGTCTGGAACTGCCCCTAGTGGGAATGTGACAGGGACCTTAGAGTGTAAGCTCACTGGGGCAGGGGCTGATGGGAATGGGATAGGGACCTTAGATTATAAGCTCACTGGGGCAGGGGCTGATGGGAATGTGATAGGGACCTTAGATTGTAAGCTCACTGGGGCAGGGGCTGATGGGAATGTGACAGGGACCTTAGAGTGTAAGCTCACTGGGGCAGGGGCTGATGGGAATGTGACAGGGACCTTAGAGTGTAAGCTCACTGGGGCAGGGGCTGATGGGAATGGGATAGGGACCTTAGATTGTAAGCTCACTGGGGCAGGGGCTGATGGGAATGTGACAGGGACCTTAGAGTGTAAGCTCACTGGGGCAGGGGCTGATGGGAATGGGATAGGGACCTTAGATTGTAAGCTCACTGGGGCAGGGACTGATGGGAATGGGATAGGGACCTTAGATTGTAAGCTCACTGGGGCAGGGGCTGATGGGAATGGGATAGGGACCTTAGATTGTAAGCTCACTGGGGCAGGGACTGATGGGAATGGGATAGGGACCTTAGATTGTAAGCTCACTGGGGCAGGGGCTGATGGGAATGTGATAGGGACCTTAGATTGTAAGCTCACTGGGGCAGGGACTGATGGGAATGGGATAGGGACCTTAGATTGTAAGCTCACTGGGGCAGGGGCTGATGGGAATGGGATAGGGACATTAGATTGTAAGCTCACTGGGGCAGGGGCTGATGGGAATGGGATAGGGACCTTAGAGTGTAAGCTCACTGGGGCAGGGGCTGATGGGAATGGGATAGGGACCTTAGAGTGTAAGCTCACTGGGGCAGGGACTGATGGGAATGGGATAGGGACCTTAGATTGTAAGCTCACTGGGGCAGGGACTGATGGGAATGGGATAGGGACCTTAGACTGTAAGCTCACTGGGGCAGGGACTGATGGGAATGGGATAGGGACCTTAGAGTGTAAGCTCACTGGGGCAGGGGCTGATGTGAGTGAGAATCGGTGCTATGCAGTGTTTGCCCCCCTGGGAATGCAATGCTCCCTCTTGCCCAGTAGGTGGAGCATATACTGCATGTCTCAGAGCTCCCTCCCCTGATTGGATACACAGCGCGGGCATATTAGGCACATTGTGGTTACACAACTGGAGGCCTATGGACAAGATGTGACCCCCCCCAAGAGATTTGTAATAGTGGTAGTTACAGTATTATTCAGTGGCGGGGGTCACTGTACAATATAAAGCTGGGGGTCACTGTACAATATAAAGTTGGGGGTCACTGTACAATATAAAGTTGGGGGTCACTGTACAATATAAAGTTGGGGGTCACTGTACAATATAAAGTTGGGGGTCACTGTACAATATAAAGCTGGGGGTCACTGTACAATATAAAGCTGGGGGTCACTGTACAATGTAAAGCTGGGGGTCACTGTACAATGTAAAGCTGGGGGTCACTGTACAATGTAAAGCTGGGGGTCACTGTACAATGTAAAGCTGGGGGTCACTGTAAAAATGGGGTCACTACAATATAAAGTTGGGGGTCACTGTACAATATAAAGTTGGGGGTCACTGTACAATATAAAGTTGGGGGTCACTGTACAATATAAAGTTGGGGGTCACTGTACAATATAAAGTTGGGGGTCACTGTACAATATAAAGCTGGGGGTCACTGTACAATATAAAGTTGGGGGTCACTGTACAATATAAAGTTGGGGGTCACTGTACAATATAAAGTTGGGGGTCACTGTACAATATAAAGTTGGGGGTCACTGTACAATATAAAGTTGGGGGTCACTGTACAATATAAAGCTGGGGGTCACTGTACAATATAAAGTTGGGAGTCACTGTACAATATAAAGTTGGGGGTCACTGTACAATATAAAGTTGGGGGTCACTGCGCCGTCCCACCCGCCTCCGCCGCTCACGTACTGGGGTAGAAATGAGAAGGTGAAAAGCAAAGATGCCCACGTGTTCCACTGTGAAACACACGGCCATCTTGGGTTTCGTTTGAGTGAGGCGGAGAGAGACAGTGATCTTACTGGCATGTGTGGGGTTAATAGAGTGCTTGTTGGCACCCGCAGGGAGCACCCAAACCCAGCCAGTAGCACCCGCAGGAAGCACCCAAACCCAGCCAGTAGCACCCGCAGGAAGCACCCAAACCCAGCCAGTAGCACCCGCAGGAAGCACCCAAACCCAGCCAGTAGCACCCGCAGGGAGCACCCAAACCCAGCCAGTAGCACCCGCAGGAAGCACCCAAACCCAGCCAGTAGCACCCACAGGAAGCACCCAAATCCAGCCAGTAGCACCCGCAGGAAGCACCCAAACCCAGCCAAGTAGCACCCCCAGGAAGCACCCAAACCCAGCCAGTAGCACCCGCAGGAAGCACCCAAACCCAGCCAGTAGCACCCGCAGGAAGCACCCAACCCAGCCAAGTAAGCACCCCCAGGAAGCACCCAAACCCAGCCAGTAGCACCCGCAGGAAGCACCCAAACTCAGCCAGTAGCACCCCCAGGAAGCACCCAAACCCAGCCAGTAGCACCCGCAGGAAGCACCCAAACCCAGCCAGTAGCACCCGCAGGAAGCACCCAAACCCAGCCAGTAGCACCCGCAGGAAGCACCCAAACCCAGCCAGTAGCACCCGCAGGAAAGCACCCAAACCCAGCCAGTAGCACCCGCAGGAAGCACCCAAACCCAGCCAGTAACACCCGCAGGAAGCACCCAAACCCAGCCAGTAGCACCCGCAGGAAGCACCCAAACCCAGCCAGTAGCACCCGCAGGAAGCACCCAAACCCAGCCAGTAGCACCCCGCAGGAAGCACCAACCCCCCCAGAACCCCAAACCCAGCCAGTAGCACCCGCAGGAAGCACCCAAACCCAGCCAGTAGCACCCGCAGGAAGCACCCAAACCCAGCCAGTAACACCCGCAGGAAGCACCCAAACCCAGCCAGTAGCACCCGCAGGGAGCACCCAAACCCAGCCAGTAGCACCCGCAGGAAGCACCCAAACCCAGCCAGTAGAACCCGCAGGAAGCACCCAAACCCAGCCAGTAGCACCGGCAGGAAGCACCCAAACCCAGCCAGTAGCACCCCCAGGAAGCACCCAAACCCAGCCAAGTAGCACCCCCAGGAAGCACCCAAACCCAGCCAGTAGCACCCCCAGGAAGCACCCAAACCCAGCCAGTAGCACCCGCAGGAAGCACCCAAACCCAGCCAAGTAGCACCCCCAGGAAGCACCCAAACCCAGCCAGTAGCACCCGCAGGAAGCACCCAAACTCAGCCAGTAGCACCCGCAGGAAGCACCCAAACCCAGCCAGTAGCACCCGCAGGAAGCACCCAAACCCAGCCAGTAGCACCCGCAGGGAGCACCCAAACCCAGCCAGTAGCACCCGCAGGGAGCACCCAAACCCAGCCAGTAGCACCCCCAGGAAGCACCCAAACCCAGCCAGTAGCACCCGCAGGAAGCACCCAAACCCAGCCAGTAGCACCCGCAGGAAGCACCCAAACCCAGCCAGTAGCACAGAGCACCCACAGGAAGCACCCAAACCCAGCCAGTAGCACCAGCAGGAAGCACCCAAACCCAGCCAGTAGCACCCGCAGGAAGCACCCAAACCCAGCCAGTAGCACCCGCAAGGCTGACTGTCACACACTGGTAAAGGAAGATGAGAGAAACTGGGAGCCACTGGGGGAAGATCCAAGTTACAGATCAGGGGTCCCCGGCCCGCTGTCCCGGCAAGTTCCTCCAGGGCCCAAAGCGGAGACACCCCCATATCTCTCTCCCCAGGGCACCCCCTCTCCCCATATCTCTCTCCCCAGGGCACCCCCTCTCCCCATATCTCTCTCCCCAGGGCACCCCCTCTCCCCATATCTCTCTCCCCAGGGCACCCCCTCTCCCCAGGGCACCCCCTCTCCCCATATCTCTCTCCCCAGGGCACCCCCTCTCCCCAGGGCACCCCCTCTTCCCATGCACTTCCCCCCGGGGAGATCAGAATGTTTTGTTCCAGGTCTCTGGCGCCCAACCAGCTCCATTGTCTCATTATTGACATTGGCCGCCCAACCTTCCTCTGTCCCCTCAGCTGCTCCCCTTGGGCTCCTGTACTTTAATTAGCGGTGTGGGCGGGGCTTAGACTTCATTATAGAGAGGTAAAGTTTTTCATTAGTGGGGGGGGGGGGGTCAGAGCAAAGGTTCCAACTGTTCCAGTGGGACAATAGGCGCTGGGGGGGGGGGCCTGTTGGTGTTTCTGTCTGCAGCGCCCCCCAGCGAATGATATATTTCCCCCCAGTGAGGCATGTAACGGGGATACAGAGCCCTGATATTGGGGCAGCGCCCCCCAGCGAATGATATATTTCCCCCCAGTGAGGCATGTAATGGGGATACAGAGCCCTGATATTGGGGCAGCGCCCCCCAGCGAATGATACATTTCCCCCCAGTGAGGCATGTAATGGGGATACAGAGCCCTGATATTGGGGCAGCGCCCCCCAGCGAATGATATATTTCCCCCCAGTGAGGCATGTAATGGGGATACAGAGCCCTGATATTGGGGCAGCGCCCCCCAGCGAATGATATATTTCCCCCCAGTGAGGCATGTAATGGGGATACAGAGCCCTGATATTGGGGCAGCGCCCCCCAGCGAATGATATATTTCCCCCCAGTGAGGCATGTAACGGGGATACAGAGCCCTGATATTGGGGCAGCGCCCCCCAGCGAATGATATATTTCCCCCCATTGAGGCATGTAACGGGGATACAGAGCCCTGATATTGGGGCAGCGCCCCCCAGCGAATGATATATTTCCCCCCATTGAGGCATGTAATGGGGATACAGAGCCCTGATATTGGGGCAGCGCCCCCCAGCGAATGATATATTTCCCCCCAGTGAGGCATGTAACGGGGATACAGAGCCCTGATATTGGGGCAGCGCCCCCCAGCGAATGATATATTTCCCCCCAGTGAGGCATGTAATGGGGATACAGAGCCCTGATATTGGGGCAGTGCCCCCCAGCGAGGGGTATATTTCCCCCCAGTGAGGCATGTAATGGGGATACAGAGCCCTGATATTGGGGCAGCGCCCCCCACCGAATGATACATTTCCCCCCAGTGAGGCATGTAATGGGGATACAGAGCCCTGATATTGGGGCAGCGCCCCCCAGCGAATGATATATTTCCCCCCATTGAGGCATGTAATGGGGATACAGAGCCCTGATATTGGTGCAGCGCCCCCCAGCGAATGATATATTTCCCCCCAGTGAGGCATGTAATGGGGATACAGAGCCCTGATATTGGGGCAGCGCCCCCCAGCGAATGATATATTTCCCCCCAGTGAGGCATGTAATGGGGATACAGAGCCCTGATATTGGTGCAGCGCCCCCCCAGCGAATGATATATTTCCCCCCTGTGAGGCATGTAATGGGGATACAGAGCCCTGATATTGGGGCAGCGCCCCCCAGCGAGGGGTATATTTCCCCCCAGGGAGGCATGTAATGGGGATACAGAGCCCTGATATTGGGGCAGCGCCCCCCACCGAATGATACATTTCCCCCCAGTGAGGCATGTAATGGGGATACAGAGCCCTGATATTGGGGCAGCACCCCCAGCGAATGATATATTTCCCCCCTGTGAGGCATGTAATGGGGATACAGAGCCCTGATATTGGGGCAGTGCCCCCCAGCGAGGGGTATATTTCCCCCCAGTGAGGCATGTAATGGGGATACAGAGCCCTGATATTGGGGCAGCACCCCCCAGCGAATGATATATTTCCCCCCAGTGAGGCATGTAATGGGGATACAGAGCCCTGATATTGGTGCAGCGCCCCCCAGCGAATGATATATTTCCCCCCTGTGAGGCATGTAATGGGGATACAGAGCCCTGATATTGGGGCAGCGCCCCCCAGCGAATGATATATTTCCCCCCAGTGAGGCATGTAATGGGGATACAGAGCCCTGTTATTGGTGCAGCGCCCCCCAGCGAATTATATATTTCCCCCCAGTGAGGCATGTAATGGGGATACAGAGCCCTGATATTGGGGCAGCGCCCCCCAGCGAATGATATATTTCCCCCCAGTGAGGCATGTAATGGGGATACAGAGCCCTGTTATTGGTGCAGCACCCCCCAGCGAATGATATATTTCCCCCCAGTGAGGCATGTAATGGGGATACAGAGCCCTGATATTGGGGCAGCGCCCCCCAGCGAATGATATATTTCCCCCCAGTGAGGCATGTAATGGGGATACAGAGCCCTGTTATTGGTGCAGCACCCCCAGCGAATGATATATTTCCCCCCAGTGAGGCATGTAATGGGGATACAGAGCCCTGATATTGGGGCAGCGCCCCCCAGCGAATGATACATTTCCCCCCAGTGAGGCATGTAATGGGGATACAGAGCCCTGATATTGGGGCAGTGCCCCCCAGCGAGGGATATATTTCCCCCCAGTGAGGTGCCGCGTCGCAATAAAATCTCCCCTCCGGCCAATAAATCACAGAAATGCGCCCCTTTCTACTCCCCCCTGTTATCTGGCGGGGCACCCCTAGAAATTCAGTCTGCACCCCTAGAATTCTGTCTGCCCCCCTAGAATTTCCTGTCTGCCCCCCTAGGATTAGTCTGCCCCCCTAGGATTCAGGTCCGCGCCCCTAGGATTCAGTCTGCCCCCCTAGGATTCAGTCTGCCCCCTAGGATTCAGTCTGGCCCCTAGGATTCAGTTCCTGCGCCCCTAGGATTCAGTCTGCCCCCCTAGGCATTCAGTCCTGCCCCTAGGATTCCAGTCTCTGCCGCCCCTAGGATCAGTCTGCGCCCCTAGGATTCAGTCTGCCCCCCTAGCGCATTCAGTCTGCCCCCCTAGGATTCAGTCTGCCGCCCTAGGATTCAGTCTGCGCCCCTAGGATTCAGGTCTGCCCCCTAGGATTCAGTGTGCGCCCCTAGGATTCGAGTGTCTGCGCCCCTAGAGTTCAGTCTGCACCCCTAGATTCGTCTGCCCCCTTAGGAATTCTGTCTCCGCCCCCTAGGATTCCAGTCCTGCGCCCCTAGGATTCAGTCTGCCCCCCTAGGATTCAGTCTGCGCCCCTAGGATTCAGTTGCCCCCCTTTAGGATTCATGTGCCCCCCTAGGATTCAGTCTGCCCCTAGGATTCAGTCTGCGCCCCTAGGATTCAGTCTGCCCCCCTAGGGATGTCAGTTGCGCCCTAGGATCAGCTGCTCCCCCTAGGATTCAGTCTGCCCCCTAGGATTCAGTCTGCCCCCCTAGGATTCAGTTGCGCCCTAGGATTCAGTTGCGCCCCTAGGATTCAGTCTGCCCCCTAGGATTCAGTCTCGCCCCTAGGATTCAGTCTGCCCCCCTAGGATTCAGTCTGCCCCCTAGGATTCAGTCTGCGCCCCCTAGGATCAGTCTTGCCCCCCTAGGATTCAGTCTGCCCCCTAGGATTAGTCTGCCCCGAGCTGTGGCCTAGGATTCAGTCTGCGCCCCTAGGATTCAGCGTGGCGCCCCGATTAGTGGCCTGATTCAGTCTGCGCCCTAGGATTCAGTCTGCGCCCCCTAGGATTCAGTCTGCCCTCCCTAGGATTCAGTTCTGCCCCCCTAGGATTCAGTCTGCCCCCCCTAGGATTCAGTCTGCGCCCTCAGGATTTCAGTGTGCGCCCCTAGGATTCAGTGCTGCCGCCCCTAGGATTCAGTCTGCGCCCCTAGGATTCAGTCTGGCGCCCCTAGGATTCAACAGTCTGCGCCCCTAGGATTCAGTCTGCCCCCCTAGGATTCAGTCCTGCCCCGCTAGGATTCAGTCCCTGTCCCCCCTAGGATTCAGTCTGCCGCCCCTAGGATTTCAGTCCTGCGCCCCTAGGATTCAGTCTGACCCCCCTAGGATTCAGTCTGCCCCCCTAGGATTCAGTCGTGCGCGCCCTAAGGATTCAGTCTGCGCCCCTAGGATTCAGTCGCTGCGCGCCCCTAGGATTCAGTGTGCGCCCCTAGGATTCAGGTCTGCGCCCCTAGGATTCAGTTCTGCGCCCCTAGGATTCAGTCTGCGCCCCTAGGATTCAGTCTGCGCCCTAGGATTCAGTTGCGCCCCTAGGATTCAGTCTGCCCCCTTAGGATTCAGTCTGCGCCCCTAGGATTCAGTCTGCCCCCTAGGATTCAGTGTCGCGCCCCTAGGATTCAGTGTGCCCCCCTAGGATTCAGTCCTGCCCCCCTAGGGATTCAGTGTGCCCCCTAGGATTCAGTCTCGCCCCCCTAGGATTCAGTGTGCGCCCCTAGGATTCAGTCTCCCCCACGGATTCAGTCTGCCTCCCTAGGATTCAGTCTGCGCCCCTAGGATTCAGTCTGCCCCCTAGGATTCAGTCTGCGCCCCTAGGATTCAGTCTGCGCCCCTAGGATTCAGTCTGCGCCCCTAGGATTCAGTCTGCCCCCCTAGGATTCCGTAGTGCGCCCCTAGGATTCAGTCTGCCCCCCTAGGATTCAGTCGTGCGCCCCTAGGATTCAGTCTGCCCCCCTAGGATTCAGTCTCGCCCCCTAGGATTCAGTCTGCGCCCCTAGGATTCAGTCTGCGCCCCTAGGATTCAGTCTGCCCCCTAGGATTCAGTCTCCCCAGGTTCATCTGCGCCCCTAAGGATTCAGTCTGCGCCCCATAGAATTCAGTTCTGCCCCCCTAGGATTCAGTCTGCCCCCCTAGGATTCAGTCTGCGCCCCTAGGATCAGTCTGCCCCCCTAGGATTCAGTGTGCGCCCCTAGGATTCAGTCTTCCCCCCTAGAATTCAGTCTGCGCCCCTAGGATTCAGTGTGCCCCCTAGGATTCAGTCTGCCCCCCTAGGATTCAGTCTGCCCCCTAGGATTCAGTCTGCCCCCTAGGATTCAGTGTGCCCCCCTAGGATTCAGTCTGCGCGCCCCTAGGACTCAGTGTGGCCCCCTAGGATTCAGTGTGCGCCCCTAGGATTCAGTCTTCCCCCTAGAATTCAGTCTGCCCCCCTAGGATTCAGTCTGCCCCCCTAGGATTCAGTCTCACCCCTAGGATTCAGTGTCTGCCCCCCTCAGGATTCAGTGTGCCCCCTAGGATTCAGTTGCCCCCCTAGAGATTCAGTGTGCCCCCCTAGGATTCAGTCTGCCCCCCTAGGATTCAGTTGCACCCTAGGATTCAGTCTGCCCCCCTAGGATTCAGTGTGCCCCCCTAGGATTCAGTCTGCGCCCCTAGGATTCAGTCTGCCCCCCTAGGCATTCAGTGTGCGCCCCTGGATTCAGTCTGCCCCCCTAGGATTTCAGTCTGCGCCCCTAGGATTCAGTCTGCCCCCCTAGGATTCAGTTGCCCCCAGTCTGCTAGGATTCAGTCTGCCGCCCCTAGGATTCAGTTCTGCCCCCTAGGATTCAGTTCTGCCCCCTAGGATTCAGTCTGCGCCCCTAGGATTCAGTCTGCCCCCCTAGGATTCAGTCTGCCCCCTAGGATTCAGCTCTGCCCCCCTAGGATTCAGTGTGCGCCCCTAGGATTCAGTGTGCGCCCTAGGTATTCTAGGATTCGTTGCGCCCCTAGGATTCAGTCTGCGCCCCTAGGATTTCAGTTCTTGCGCCCCTAGGATTCAGTCGTGCGCCCTAGATTCAGTGTGCGCCCCTAGGATTCAGTCTGCCCCCTAGGATTCAGCTGTGCCGCCCCTAGGATTCAGTGTGCCGCCCTAGGATTCAGTGCGCCCCTAGGATTCAGTTCGCCCCTAGGATTCAGTGTGCGCCCCTAGGATTCAGTGTCTGGCCCCGTAGGAATTCAGTGTGCCCCACTAGGGATTCAGTGTGCGCCCCTAGGATTCAGTGCTGCCCCCCTAGGATTCAGTGTGCGCCCCTAGGATTCAGTCTCTGCGCCCCCTAGGAATTCAGTCTGCGCCGCCTAGGATTCAGTGTGCCCCCCTAGGATATTTCCAGGTGTGCCCCCCTAGGATTCAGTCTGCGCCCCTAGGATTCAGTCTGCGCCCCTAGGATTCAGTGTGCCCCCGCTAGGATTCCGTCCTGCGGCCCCTAGGATTCAGTCTGCGCCCCTAGGATTCAGTCTGTTGGGCGGCACTGGTGTAATAAGCCCTGAGCTTTGTGGGAACAGAACCCTTTAATCAGACGTGGGGCTCCGTGCTTGGGGGGAACCTATTGCCCCTGAACCCCATATCCTTATACACCATCGCTGGGGGGCGCTGCACCAATATCGGGCTCTGTATCCCCATTACTGCCTCACTGGGGGGAAATATATTCATCGCTGGGGGCACTGCCCCAATATCAGGGCTCTGTATCCCCATTAAATGCCTCACTGGGGGAAATATATCATTCGCTGGGGGCGCTGCCCAATATCAGGGCTCTGTATCCCCGATTACCATGCCTCACTGGCGGGAAATATATCATTCGCTGGGGGCACTGCCCAATACAGGGCTCTGTATCCCCATTACATGCCTCACTGGGGGGAAATATATCATTCGCTGGGGGGCAGCTGCCCCAATATCAGGGCTCTGTATCCCCATACATGCCTCACTGGGGGGAAATATCTCGCCTGGGGGGCACTGAACCAATATCGGGCTCTGTATCCCCATTACATGCCTCACTGGGGAAATATATCCCTCGCTGGGGTGCACTGCCCAATATCCGGGCTCTGCTATTTCCCATTACATGCCTCACTGGGGGAAATATATTCATTACGCTGGGGGGCGCTGCACCAATATCAGGGCTCTGTATCCCCATTACATGCCTCACTGGGGGAAATATATCATTCGCTGGGGGGCGCTGCCCCAATATCAGGGCTCTGTATCCCCATTACATGCCTCACTGGGGGGAAATATATATTCGCTGGGGGGCGCTGCCCCAATATCAGGGCTCTGTATCCCCATTACATGCCTCACATGGGGGGAAATATATCATTCGCTGGGGGTGCTGCCCCAATATCAGGGCTCTGTATCCCCATTACATGCCTCACTGGGGGGAAATATATCATTCGCTGGGGGGCGCTGCCCCAATATCAGGGCTCTGTATCCCCATTACATGCCTCACTGGGGGGAAATATATCATTCGCTGGGGGGCGCTGCACCAATAACAGGGCTCTGTATCCCCATTACATGCCTCACTGGGGGGAAATATATCATTCGCTGGGGGGCGCTGCCCCAATATCAGGGCTCTGTATCCCCATTACATGCCTCACTGGGGGGAAATATATCATTCGCTGGGGGGCGCTGCCCCAATATCAGGGCTCTGTATCCCCATTACATGCCTCACTGGGGGAAATATATCATTCGCTGGGGGCGCTGCCCAATATCAGGGCTCTGTATCCCCATTACATGCCTCACTGGGGGGAAATATATCATTCGCTGGGGGGCGCTGCCCCAATATCAGGGCTCTGTATCCCCATTACATGCCTCACTGGGGGGAAATATATCATTCGCTGGGGGGCGCTGCCCCAATATCAGGGCTCTGTATCCCCATTACATGCCTCACTGGGGGGAAAATATCATTCGCTGGGGGGCGCTGCCCCAATATCAGGGCTCTGTATCCCCATTACATGCCTCACAGGGGGGAAATATATCATTCGCTGGGGGCGCTGCCCCAATATCAGGGCTCTGTATCCCCATTACATGCCTCACTGGGGGGAAATATAATTCGCTGGGGGGCGCTGCCCCAATATCAGGGCTCTGTATCCCCATTACATGCCTCACTGGGGGGAAATATATCATTCGCTGGGGCGCTGCACCAATAATCAGGGCTCTGTATCCCCATTACATGCCTCACTGGGGGGAAATATATCATTCGCTGGGGGGCGCTGCCCCAATATCAGGGCTCTGTATCCCCATTACATGCCTCACTGGGGGAAATATATCATTTCGCTGGGGGGCGCTGCCCCAATATCAGGGCTCTGTATCCCCATTACATGCCTCACTGGGGGGAAATATATCATTCGCTGGGGGGCGTGCTACCAATACAGGGCTCTGTATCCCCATTACATGCCTCACTGGGGGGAAATATATCATTCGCTGGGGGGCGCTGCCCAATATCAGGGCTCTGTATCCCCATTACATGCCTCACTGGGGGGAAATATATCATTCGCTGGGGGGCGCTGCCCCAATATCAGGGCTCTGTATCCCCATTACATGCCTCCCTGGGGGGAAATATATTATTCGCTGGGGGGGCCCGCCCCAATATCAGGGCTCTGTATCCCCATTACATGCCTCCCTGGGGGGAAATATATTATTCGCTGGGGGGCGCTGCCCCAATATCAGGGCTCTGTATCCCCATTACATGCCTCCCTGGGGGAAATATATTCGCTGGGGGCGCTGCCCCAATATCAGGGCTCTGTATCCCCATTACATGCCTCACTGGGGGGAAATATATCATTCGCTGGGGGCGCTGCCCCAATATCAGGGCTCTGTATCCCCATTACATGCCTCACTGGGGGGAAATATATCATTCGCTGGGGGGCGCTGCCCCAATATCAGGGCTCTGTATCCCCATTACATGCCTCACTGGGGGGAAATATATCCTTCGCTGGGGGGCCTGCCCCAATATCAGGGCTCTGTATCGCCATTACATGCCTCACTGGGGGAAATGTATCATTCGCTGGGGGCGCTGCCCCAATATCAGGGCTCTGTATCCCCATTACATGCCTCACTGGGGGGAAATATATCATTCGCTGGGGGGCTGCACCAATAACAGGGCTCTGTATCCCATTACATGCCTCACGGGGGAAATATATCATTCGCTGGGGGCGCTGCCCCAATATCAGGGCTCTGTATCCCCATTACATGCCTCACTGGGGGGAAATATATCATTCGCTGGGGGGCGCTGCACCAATAACAGGGCTCTGTATCCCCATTACATGCCTCACTGGGGGAAATATATCATTCGCTGGGGGGCGCTGCCCCAATATCAGGGCTCTGTATCCCCATTACATGCCTCACTGGGGGGAAATATATAATTCGCTGGGGCGCTGCACCCAATATCAGGGCTCTGTATCCCCATTACATGCCTCACTGGGGGGAAATATATCATTCGCTGGGGGCGCTGCCCCAATATCAGGGCTCTGTATCCCCATTACATGCCTCACAGGGGGGAAATATATCATTCGCTGGGGGGTGCTGCCCCAATATCAGGGCTCTGTATCCCCATTACATGCCTCACTGGGGGGAAATATACCCTCGCTGGGGGGCACTGCCCCAATATCAGGGCTCTGTATCCCCATTACATGCCTCACGGGGGGAAATATATCATTCGCTGGGGGGTGCTGCCCCAATATCAGGGCTCTGTATCCCCATTACATGCCTCACTGGGGGGAAATATATCATTCGCTGGGGGGCGCTGCCCCAATATCAGGGCTCTGTATCCCCATTACATGCCTCCGGGGGGAAATAATACCCCTCGCTGGGGGCGCTGCCCCAATATCAGGGCTCTGTATCCCCATTACATGCCTCACAGGGGGGAAATATATCATTCGCGCTGGGGGGCGCTGCACCAATATCAGGGCTCTGTATCCCCATTACATGCCTCACTGGGGGGAAATATATCATTCGCTGGGGGGCGCTGCCCCAATATCAGGGCTCTGTATCCCCATTACATGCCTCACTGGGGGGAAAATTATCATTCGCTGGGGGGGGCGCTGCCCCAATATCAGGGCTCTGTATCCCCATTACATGCCTCACTGGGGGGAAATATATCATTCGCTGGGGGCGCTGCCCCAATATCAGGGCTCTGTATCCCCATTACATGCCTCAATGGGGGAAATATATCATTCGCTGGGGGCGCTGCCCCAATATCAGGGCTCTGTATCCCCATTACATGCCTCACTGGGGGGAATATATCATTCGCTGGGGGGCGCTGCCCAATATCAGGGCTCTGTATCCCCATTACATGCCTCACTGGGGGAAATATACCCTCGCTGGGGGGTGCTGCCCCAATATCAGGGCTCTGTATCCCCATTACATGCCTCAATGGGGGGAAATATATCATTCGCTTGGGGGGCGCTGCCCCAATATCAGGGCTCTGTATCCCTTACATGCCTCATGGGGGAAATATATCATTCGCTGGGGGGGCTGCCCCAATATCAGGGCTCTGTATCCCCGTTACATGCCTCACTGGGGGAAATATATCATTCGTGGGGGCGCTGCCCCAATATCAGGGCTCTGTATCCCCATTACATGCCTCACTGGGGGGAAATATATCATTCGCTGGGGGCCTGCCCCAATATCAGGGCTCTGTATCCCCATTACATGCCTCACTGGGGGAAATATATCATTCGCTGGGGGGCGCTGCCCCAATATCAGGGCTCTGTATCCCCATTACATGCCTCACTGGGGGGAAAATATCATTCGCTGGGGGGCGCTGCCCAATAACAGGGCTCTGTATCCCCATTACATGCCTCACAGGGGGAAATATATCATTCGCGTGGGGGGCGCTGCCCCAATATCAGGGCTCTGTATCCCCATTACATGCCTCACTGGGGGAAATATATCCCTCGCTGGGGGGCACTGCCCCAATATCAGGGCTCTGTATCCCCATTACATGCCTCACTGGGGGAAATATATCATTCGCTGGGGGGCGCTGCCCCAATATCAGGGCTCTGTATCCCCATTACATGCCTCACTGGGGGGAAATATATCATTCGCTGGGGGGCGCTGCCCCAATATCAGGGCTCTGTATCCCCATTACATGCCTCACTGGGGGAAATATATCATTCGCTGCTGGGGGCGCTGCACCAATAACAGGGCTCTGTATCCCCATTACATGCCTCACTGGGGGGAAATATATCATTCGCTGGGGGGCGCTGCACCAATAACAGGGCTCTGTATCCCCATTACATGCCTCACTGGGGGGAATATATCATTCGCTGGGGGGGCGCTGCCCCAATATCAGGGCTCTGTATCCCCATTACATGCCTCACTGGGGGGAAATATATTATTCGCTGGGGGCGCCTGCCCCAATATCAGGGCTCTGTATCCCCATTACATGCCTCCCTGGGGGAAATATATTACTTCGCTGGGGGCGCTGCCCCAATATCAGGGCTCTGTATCCCCATTACATGCCTCCCTGGGGGGAAATATATTATTCGCTGGGGGCGCTGCCCCAATATCAGGGCTCTGTATCCCCGTTACATGCCTCCCTGGGGGGAAATATATCATTCGCTGGGGGCGCTGCCCCAATATCAGGGCTCTGTATCCCCATTACATGCCTCACTGGGGGGAAATATATCATTCGCTGGGGGTGCTGCCCAATATCAGGGCTCTGTATCCCCATTACATGCCTCACTGGGGGAAATATATCATTCGCTGGGGGGCGCTGCCCAATATCAGGGCTCTGTATCCCCATTACATGCCTCACAGGGGGGAAATATATTCGCTGGGGGGCGCTGCCCAATATCAGGGCTCTGTATCCCCATTACATGCCTCACTGGGGGAAATATATCCATCGCTGGGGGGCTGCCCCAATATCAGGGCTCTGTATCCCCATTACATGCCTCACTGGGGGGAAATTATCATTCGCTGGGGGGCGCTGCCCCAATATCAGGGCTCTGTATCCCCATTACATGCCTCACTGGGGGGAAATATATCATTCGCGGGGGTGCTGCCCAATATCAGGGCTCTGTATCCCCATTACATGCCTCACTGGGGGGAAATATATCATTCGCTGGGGGGCGCTGCCCCAATATCAGGGCTCTGTATCCCCATTACATGCCTCACTGGGGGAATATATCATTCGCTGGGGGCGCTGCCCAATATCAGGGCTCTGTATCCCCATTACATGCCTCACAGGGGGAAATATATCATTCGCTGGGGGGCCTGCTACCAATATCAGGGCTCTGTATCCCCATTACATGCCTCACTGGGGGGAAATATATCATTCGCTGGGGGGCGCTGCCCCAATATCAGGGCTCTGTATCCCCATTACATGCCTCAACTGGGGGAAATATATCATTCGCTGGGGGGCGCTGCCCCAATATCAGGGCTCTGTATCCCCATTACATGCCTCACTGGGGGAAATATATCATTCGCTGGGGGCGCTGCCCAATATCAGGGCTCTGTATCCCCATTACATGCCTCACGGGGGGGAAATATATCATTCGCTGGGGGGCGCTGCCCAATATCAGGGCTCTGTATCCCCATTACATGCCTCACTGGGGGGAAATATATCATTCGCTGGGGGCGCTGCCCCAATATCAGGGCTCTGTATCCCCATTACATGCCTCACTGGGGGGAAATATACCTCGCTGGGGGGCGCTGTCCCCAATATCAGGGCTCTGTATCCCCATTACATGCCTCACTGGGGGGAAATATACAATCGCTGGGGGGCCCCAATATCAGGGCTCTGTATCCCCATTACATGCCTCACTGGGGGAAGATATATCATTCGCTGGGGGGCGCTGCCCAATATCAGGGCTCTGTATCCCATTACATGCCTCACGGGGGAAATATATCATTCGCTGGGGGGCGCTGCCCCAATATCAGGGCTCTGTATCCCCATTACATGCCTCACTGGGGGGAAATATATCATTCGCTGGGGGGCTGCCCCAATATCAGGGCTCTGTATCCCCATTACATGCCTCACTGGGGGGAAATATATCATTCGCTGGGGGGCGCTGCCCAATATCAGGGCTCTGTATCCCCATTACATGCCTCACTGGGGGGAAATATATCATTCGCTGGGGGGCGCTGCCCCAATATCAGGGCTCTGTATCCCCATTACATGCCTCACTGGGGGAATATATCATTCGCTGGGGGGCGCTGCCCAATATCAGGGCTCTGTATCCCCATTACATGCCTCATGGGGGAAATATATCATTCGCTGGGGGGCGCTGCCCAATATCAGGGCTCTGTATCCCCATTACATGCCTCACTGGGGGGAAATATATCATTCGCTGGGGGGCGCTGCCCAATATCAGGGCTCTGTATCCCCATTACATGCCTCACTGGGGAAATATACTCATTCGCTGGGGGGCGCTGCCCCCAATATCAGGGCTCTGTATCCCCATTACATGCCTCACTGGGGGGAAATATATCATTCGCTGGGGGGCGCTGCCCCAATATCAGGGCTCTGTATCCCCATTACATGCCTCACTGGGGGGAAATATATCATTCGCTGGGGGTGCTGCCACCAATATCAGGGCTCTGTATCCCCATTACATGCCTCACTGGGGGGAAATATATCATTCGCTGGGGGCGCTGCCCCAATATCAGGGCTCTGTATCCCCATTACATGCCTCACTGGGGGGAAATATATCATTCGCTGGGGGGCGCTGCCCCAATAACAGGGCTCTGTATCCCCATTACATGCCTCACTGGGGGGAAATATATCATTCGCTGGGGGGCGCTGCCCAATATCAGGGCTCTGTATCCCCGTTACATGCCTCACTGGGGGGAAATATATACATTCGCTGGGGGCGCTGCCCAATAATCAGGGCTCTGTATCCCCATTACATGCCTCACTGGGGGGAAATATATCATTCGCTGGGGGGCGCTGCCCAATATCAGGGCTCTGTATCCCCATTACATGCCTCACTGGGGGAAATATATCATTCGCTGGGGGGCGCTGCCCCAATATCAGGGCTCTGTATCCCCATTACATGCCTCACTGGGGGGAAATATCATTCGCTGGGGGGCGCTGCCCAATATCAGGGCTCTGTATCCCCATTACATGCCTCACTGGGGGGAAATATATCATCGCTGGGGGGCGCTGCCCCAATATCAGGGCTCTGTATCCCCATTACATGCCTCCCTGGGGGGAAATATATCATTCGCTGGGGGCGCTGCCCCAATATCAGGGCTCTGTATCCCCATTACATGCCTCACTGGGGGGAAATGTATCATTCGCTGGGGGCGCTGCCCAATATCAGGGCTCTGTATCCCCATTACATGCCTCACTGGGGGGAAATATATCATTCGCTGGGGGGCGCTGCCCCAATATCAGGGCTCTGTATCCCCATTACATGCCTCACTGGGGAAATATATAATTCGCTGGGGGCGCTGCCCAATATCAGGGCTCTGTATCCCCCATTACATGCCTCAATGGGGGGAAATATATCATTCGCTGGGGGGCAGCTGCACCAATAACAGGGCTCTGTATCCCCATTACATGCCTCACTGGGGGGAAATATATCATTCGCTGGGGGGCGCTGCCCCAATATCAGGGCTCTGTATCCCCGTTACATGCCTCACTGGGGGGAAATATATAATTCGCTGGGGGGCGCTGCACCCAATATAACAGGGCTCTGTATCCCCATTACATGCCTCACTGGGGGGAAATATATCATTCGCTGGGGGCGCTGCCCCAATATCAGGGCTCTGTATCCCCATTACATGCCTCACTGGGGGGAAATATATCATTCGCTGGGGGGTGCTGCCCCAATATCAGGGCTCTGTATCCCCATTACATGCCTCACTGGGGGGAAATATACTCGCTGGGGGCCTGCCCCCAATATCAGGGCTCTGTATCCCCATTACATGCCTCACGGGGGGAAATATATACATTCGCTGGGGGGCGCTGCCCCAATATCAGGGCTCTGTATCCCCATTACATGCCTCACTGGGGGGAAATATATCATTCGGGGGGGGCGCTGCCCCAATATCAGGGCCTGTATCCCCATTACATGCCTCATGGGGGGAATATCTCGCTGGGGGGCGCTGCCAATATCAGGGCTCTGTATCCCATTACATGCCTCACATGGGGGGAAATATATCATTCGCTGGGGGGCGCTGCACAATATCAGGGCTCTGTATCCCCATTACATGCCTCACGGGGGGAAATATATCATTCGCTGGGGGGCGCTTGCCCAATATCAGGGCTCTGTATCCCCATTACATGCCTCACTGGGGGGAAATATATCATTCGCTGGGGGGCGCTGCACCAATATCAGGGCTCTGTATCCCCATTACATGCCTCACTGGGGGGAAATATATCAATTCGCTGGGGGGCGCTGCCCCAATATCAGGGCTCTGTATCCCCATTACATGCCTCACTGGGGGGAAATGTATCATTCGGTTGGGGGGCGCTGCCCCAATATCAGGGCTCTGTATCCCCATTACATGCCTCACTGGGGGGAAATATACCCTCGCTGGGGGGCGCTGCCCCAATATCAGGGCTCTGTATCCCCATTACATGCCTCACTGGGGGGAAATTATCATCGCGTCGGGGGGCCTGCCCCAATATCAGGGCTCTGTATCCCCATTACATGCCTCACTGGGGGGAAAATATTCATTCGCTGGGGGCGCTGCACCAATATCAGGGCTCTGTATCCCCATTACATGCCTCACTGGGGGAAATATATCATTCGCTGGGGGGCGCTGCCCAATATCAGGGCTCTGTATCCCCATTACATGCCTCACTGGGGGAAACTATATATCATTCGCTGGGGGGTGCTGCACCAATAACAGGGCTCTGTATTCCCCATTACATGCCTCACTGGGGGGAAATATATCATTCGCTGTGGGGGCGCTGCCCCAATATCAGGGCTCTGTATCCCCGTTACATGCCTCACTGGGGGGAAATATATAATTCGCTGGGGGGCGCTGCCACCAATAACAGGGCTCTGTATCCCCATTACATGCCTCACTGGGGGAAATTATCATTCGCTGCGGGGGCTGCTGCCCAATATCAGGGCTCTGTATCCCCATTACATGCCTCACTTGGCGGGGAAATATTACCCTCCTTGGGCGGGCACTATGCCCCAAATATCAGGGCTCTGTATTCCCATCTCTCTCTTTTTTT